>NC_057810.1:379440269-379582651 GCF_018294505.1 Triticum aestivum | reverse complement strand
CCTTGGTCCCGAGGAAGGACAGGTCTGGGCTGATCTCCCGAGGGTCTACCCCAGCCCTCGCGTCGGCCGAAGTCAGCTCCAGCCCTTCAGGCGCGCCTTCCTCCATGGCTGGGCCTCCCGAGGCTGAGCCCCGCAAGAGGCTTTTGGGCTTCAAGCTTGACCGGAGTCCGTGGGATCCCGTGGCAGTCAACCAGTAAGTACTTGAACTCCGCTTTGCTCCTATCTTTTGTTGTCGAGGCCTGACATCTTTTATTGGGTAGGCTGCTACCTGCGGCGAAGAGGATGAAGGGAGACGCGGCGACCCCGCCTTGGATGGTTTCATCAGTCGTGGCCGCGTCTTCACTCGCAGGGAAGGGAGGCAGCAGGGCCCGCACGTCCCCTGCCCAATCATCCTCGCGAGGCTAGCAGGGACGCTCCGGCGAGGAGTCAGCCCCCGTGACCCCGCTGACTTTGGAGGCGCCTAGGCTTGATGCTCTCGCCGAAGTTCCGAAGGCTCAGGAGGTCCCTGCCTCCCAAGCTGTGATCACGCTGCCGTCTTCTCCTCCTACTCCGCTGGCTCCCGTCTCCTCTGCCTCCTCCGTTGCCTTGGACCAGCCGCCGATGAGCTGAGTCGGCTGCGAGAGGATCTCCGGAGCGCGGACCCCCGTCTAGTGGCCGGGCGCCTGGAGTTGGTCTCCAGCTGGGTTCGCTCTGACGGCTCCGTCCGAGCAGCGCTGAGCTAGGCTGTGAGGGCTTCCGAGGAGGAGAAGCAAGTCACCTCCCAGGCTATAGCCGCTCGCGACGCGGCGCTGAAGGATGCTTCAGCTGTCATTGGCCGCTGCAAGATGCTGGAGGGCGAGTTGCAAGGGCTGCGCGATGAGCTCACCAAGGAGATTCGTGACCGCCAGGTGAAGGAGGAGGAGATGAAGGCTCGGGAGGCTGCTGTCAAGGACCGCGACGCCGAACTCTCAGCCGACCGCGACCGGCTGAAGACGCTGGAGCAGGCGCTGAAGACGGAGAGGGTTGAGCTGGATGCCAAGGTGGAGGTCTTGGCCGAGGACCGCGCGGCCTTCACGCGCTATGAGGAGAGGGCTCGCACGGCGCTGAAAATGCTTTATGACGGGGGACTGGACAAGCCGCTGGCCGGAGCCAAGGAGGGCCCCACTAAGCTGGTTCCCTTCCTCGTTGAGGCGCTTCAGGAGGTCGTGATTGGCATCGGCCCCATGGCCAAAGTCGAGGCTCGCATCCTTTCCTCCACAGTGCTGACGCGGATCCTCAGCCACGTCTACCTCCGCAACCCCGACGCCAACCTTGACAATCTGCTGGAGCTCGTAGACGCCAAGCGCTCCGCCGCTGCTTTTGAGGCCTGATACATCTCCAACGTATCTATAATTTTTGATTGTTCCATGCTATTATATTACCCCTTTTGGATACGTATTGGCTTTATTTTACACATTTATATCATTTTTGGGACTAACCTACTAATTGGAGGCCCAGCCCGTATTGCTGTTTTTTGCCTATTACAGTATTTCAAAGAAAAGGAATATCAAACGGAGTCCAAAGAAAATGAAACCTTCGGGTGCGTGATTTTTGGAACAAACATGATCCAGAGGACTTGGAGTGCAATTCAAGAAGCAGCCAAAGCTTCCACGAGATAGGAGGGCACCCCCCTATAGGGCGCGCCCCCTGTCTCGTGGGCCCCTCGGGCGTCCGCCGACGTACTTCTTCCTTCTATATAAGCCTACGTACCCCGAAAACATCCGGGGAGCACACGAAACACAATTTCCACCACCGTAACCTTCTGTATCCACGAGATCCCATCTTGGAGCCTTCGCTGGCGCTCTACCGGAGGGGGAATCGACCACGGAGGGCTTCTACATCAACACCCTTGCCCCTCCGATGAGATGTGAGTAGTTTACCACAGACCTACGGGTCCATAGTTATTAGCTAGATGGCTTCTTCTCTCTTTTTGGATCTGAATACAATGTTCTCCCCCTCTCTTGTGGAGATCTATTCGATGTAAACTCTTTTTGCGGTGTGTTTGTCGAGATCCGATGAATTGTGGGTTTATGATCATGTTTATCTATGAATAATATTTGAATCTTCTCTGAATTCTTTTATGTATGATTGAGTTATCTTTGAAAGTCTCTTCGAGTTATCAATTTGGTTTGGCCTACTAGATAGGTCTTTCTTGCCATGGGAGAAGTGCTTAGCTTTGGGTTCAATCTTGCGGTGTCCTTACCCAGTGACAGAAAGGGTTGCAAGGCACGTATTGTATTGTTGCCATCGAGGATAACAAGATGGGGTTTATATCATATTGCTTGAGTTTATCCCTCTACATCATGTCATCTTGCTTAAAGCGTTACTCTGTTCTTATGAACTTAATACTCTAGATGCAGGCAGGAGTCGGTCGATGTGTGGAGTAATAGTAGTAGATGCAGGCAGGAGCCGGTCTAGTTCTTGCGGACGTGATGCCTATATACATGATCATGCCTAGATAATCTCATAATTATTCTCTTTTCTATCAATTGCTCGATAGTAATTTGTTCACTCACCGTAATACTTATGCTATCTTGAGAGAAGCCACTAGTGAAACCTATGCCCCCCGGGTCTATCTCCTATCATATTTGCTTCCAATCTACTTTTATTTGCATCTTTACTTTTTGCATCTATATTATAAAATACCAAAAATATATTTATCTTATCTTATTATCTTTATTAGATCTCACTTTCGCAAGTGGCCGTGAAGGGATTGACAACCCCTTTATTGCGTTGGTTGCGAGTTCTTTGTTTGTTTGTGTAGGTGCGTGGGACTTTTGAGGAGCCTCCTACTTGACTGATACCTTGGTTCTCAAAAACTGAGGGAAATACTTACGCTACTATTGCTGCATCACCCTTTCCTCTTCAAGGAAAACCAACACAAGCTCAAGACGTAGGAAGAAGGATTTCTGGCGCCATTGCCGAGGAGGTCTTCACTCAAGTCAAGACATACCAAGTACCCGTCACAAACTCATCTCCTTCGCATTTACATTATTTGCCATTTGCCTCTAGTTTTCCTCTCCCCCACTTCACCCTTGCCGTTTTATTCGCCCTCTCTTTCCCAATCTCCTCCTCTTTCTTTCGCTTGCCTTTTTCTGTTTGCTTGTGTGTTGGACTACTTGTTGCCATGGCGCAAGATAATGCCAAATTGTGTGATTTCTCGAATACCAATTATAATGATTTCCTTAGTACTCCGATTGCTCCTCTTAATGATGTTGAGTCTTGTGAAATCAATACTGCTTTGCTGAATCTTGTTATGAAAGATCAATTCGCTGGCCTTCCTAGTGAAGATGCCGCTACTCATCTAAACAACTTTGTTGATTTGTGTGATATGCAAAAAAAGAAATATACGGATAAAAATATTGTCAAATTTAAGCTATTTCCTTTTTCACTTAGAGATCGTGCTAAAGTTTGGTTTTCTTCCTTGCCTAAAAATAGTATTGATTCTTGGAACAAGTGCAAAGATGCTTTTATCTCTAAGTATTTTTCTCCCGCTAAGATTATCACTCTTAGGAATGATATCATGAATTTTAAACAACTTGATCATGAGCATGTTGCCCAATCTTGGGAAAGAATGAAATTGATGCTTCCCAATTGCCCTACTCATGGTTTGAATTTATGGATGATCATACAAATTTTTTATGCCGGTTTGAACTTTGCTTCTAGAAATCTCTTAGATTTGGCTGCGGGAGGCATGTTTATGGAAATCACGTTAGGATATGCTACAAAACTTCTTGATAATATTATGGCTAATTATTCTCAATGGCACACCAAAAGATCTTCTAGTAAAAAAGTGCATGCTATAGAAGAAATCAATGTTTTGAGTGGAAAGATGGATGAACTTATGAAATTATTTGCTACTAAAAATACTCCTCTTGATCCCAATGATATGCCTTTGTCTTCTTTGATTGAGAATAATAATGAATCTATGGATGTGAATTTTGTTGGTAGGAATAATTTTGAAAATAATGCTTATAGAGGAAACTTTAATTCTAGACCGTTCCGTAGTAATTCCTCTAATAATTATGGACCTACAATAATTCTTATGGTAATTTTAATAAGATGCCCTCTGATTTTGAGAATAGTGTGAAAGAATTGATGATTTCTCAAAAGAATTTTAATGGTTTGCTTGAAGAAAAATTGCTCAAAGTTGATGATTTGGCTAGGAACGTTGATAGACTTTCTCTTGATGTTGATTCTCTTAAACTTAGATCTCCTCCTCCTAAGCATGATATCAATGAGTCTCTCAAAGCAATGAGAATTTCCATTGACGAGTGCAAGGAAAGAGCCGCTAGATTGCGTGCTAAGAAAGATTGCTTTGTAAAAGCGTGTTCTTCTAGTTTCTGTGAAAATAATGATGAAGATCTTAAATTTATTGGTGTGTCTCCTATTAGATCTATGTTTTGCAATATGAATTTTGATAATTATGGGACTGATGATGAATCAACTTGCCTAGAAGGCGTCCCAAGAATTCGGAGTTTTTAAATCTGGATGCTAAATTTGGTAAAAGTGGGATTGGAGAGGTCACAACTTTAAATAGTATTGAACCCACTATCTCAGATTTCAAGGATTTTGATTATGATAATTTTTCTTTAGAAGGTTGTATTTCCTTGTTGCAATCCGTTGTTAATTCTCCTCATGCTTATAGTCAAAATAAACCTTTTACCAAACATATTGTTGATGCCTTGATGCAATCTTATGATGAAAAACTGAATTTGGAAGTTTCTATACCTAGAAAACTTAATGATGTATGGGAACCTACTATAAAGATTAGAATTAAAGATCATGAGTGTTTTGCTTTGTGTGCTTTGGGTGCTAGTGTTTCCACGATTCCGAAAACTTTATGTGATATTCTAGGTTTCCATGATCTTGATGATTGCTCTTTAAATTTGCACATTGCGGATTCCACCATTAAAACTCCAATGGGAAGGGTCAATGATGTTCTCATTGTTTCAAATAGAAATTTGGTGCCCGTGGATTTTATCGTTCTTGATATAGATTGCAATCTTTCTTGCCCTATTATTCTTGGTAGACCTTTCCTTAGAAACGATTGGCGCGATTATTGATAAGAATGAAGGGAATATTAGATTCCAATTTTCATTAAAGAAAGGCCTGGAGCACTTTCCAAGAAAGAAAGTCAAATTACCTTATGAATCTATCATGCGGGCTACTTATGAATTTAGTGCCAAAGATGGCACTCGTTAGATCTATCTTTGCTTTTATGCCTAGCTAGGGGCGTTAAACGATACCGCTAGTTGGGAGGCAACCCAATTTTCTTTATGTTTTTTATTTTTGCTCCTGTTTAGTAATAAATCTTGCATCTACCTTATGTTTAGATGTGTTTTTATCTTTTAATTAGTGTTTGTGTCAAGTAGAACCTATAGGATAACCTATGATGATAGTTGATTTGATTCTGCTGGAAAACAGAAACTTTGCACGCACGAATTTAGTTTTTTTAAATGACAGGAACGTTCTTTTGCATTGATTCTTTTTGCTGCTGATCAATACACGAATTGTACAGGACTTCCTATTTTGGTAGGATTTGTACAGTTCCAGAAGTTTGCGTTAGTTACAGATTGCTACAGACTGTTCTGTTTTTGACAGATTCTGTTTTCGTGTGTTGTTTGCTTATTTTGATGCATCTATGGCTAGTAAAATAGTTTAGAAACCATAGGGAAGTTGGAATACAGTAGGTTTAACACCAAAATAAATAAATAAATAGTTCATTACAGTACCTTATGTGGTGGTTTTGTTTTCTTTCACTAATGGAGCTTATGAGATTTCCTGTTGAGTTTTGTGTTGTGAAGTTTTCAAGTTTTGAGTAAAGCTTTTATGGACTATGGAATAAGGAGAGGCAAGAGCCTAAGCTTGGGGATGCCCAAGGCACCCCAAGATATTCAAGAATAGCCTAAAGCCTAAGCTTGGGGATGCCCCGGGAAGGCATCCCTTCTTTCATCTTCATTCATTGGTACCTTTACTTGGAGCTATATTTTTATTCGCCACATGATATGTGTTTTGCTTGGAGCATTGTGAATTATATTAGTCTTTGCTTTTTAGTTTACCACAATCATCCTTGCTGTACACACCTTTTGGGAGAAGCCTATTTGATTATAATTTGCTAGAATACTCTATGTGCTTCACTTATATCTTTTGAGCTTGATAGTTTTTGCTCTAGTGCTTCACTTATATCTTTTAGAGCACGGTGGTGATTTATTTTGAAGAAATTGCTAGTCTCTCATGCTTCACTTATGTTATTTTGAGAGTCTTTTAAAATAGCATGGTATTTGCTATGGTTACAAAATTGGTCCTAGAATGGTAGGCATCCAAGTTGGGTATAATAAAAACTATCATAGGAAGTAAATTGGATACTATGATCAATTTGATACTTGATAATAGTTTTGAGATATGGAGGTAGTGATATTAAAGTCATGCTAGTTGGGTGATTATGAATTCAAAGAATGCTTGTGTTGAAGTTAGCAAGTCCCGTAGCATGCACATATGGTTAAAGTTGTGTAACAAATTTGAAACATGAAGTGTACCTGGCTTGTGCATCCTTACGAGTGGCGGTCAGGGACCAGCGATGGTCTTTTCCTACCAATCTATCACCCTAGGAGCATGCGCGTAGTACTTGATTTTTGATGACTTCTAAATTTTTGCAATAAGTATATGATTTCTTTTGACTAATGTTGAGTCCATGGATTATACGCATTTTTACCTTTCCGCCATTGCTAGCCTCTTCGGTACCGTGCATTGCCCTTTCTCACCTTGAGAGTTGGTGCAAACTTCGCCGGTGCATCCAAACCCCGTGATACGATACGCTCTATCACACATCAACCTCCTTGTATCTTCCTCAAAACAGCCACCATACCTACCTATTATGGCATTTCCATAGCCATTCCGGGATATATTGCCATGCAACTTTTCACCGTTCCGTTTATCATCATCATGACATACTTTACTTTTGTCATATTGTCATTGCATGATCATGTAGTTGACATCGTATTTGTAGCAAAGCCACCATGCATTATTTTTATGCATGTCACTCTTGATTCATTGCACCATCCTGGTACACCGCCGGAGTCATTCATATAGAGTCATATCTTGTTCTAGTTTCGAGTTGTAATTCATATGTTGTAATCAATAGAAGTGTGATGATCATAATTATTAGAGCATTGCCCAAACAAAAAAAAGAAAAAAAAAGAAGAAAGGCCAAAAGAAAAAAAAAAGAAAGGCCCAAAAAAAGAAGAAAAAAATAAAAAAGAAAATAAATAAAAGGGGCAATGTTACTATCTCTTTTTCCACACATGTGCTTCAAAGTAGCACATTGTTCTTCATGTAGTGAGTCTCATATATTGTGCTTCAAAGTAGCACCATGTTTTTCATATAGTGAGTCTCATAAGTTGTCTTTTTAATACTAGTGGGAATTTTTCATTATAGAACTTGGTTGATATATCCCTATGATGGGCTTCCTCAAATGCCCTAGGTCTTCATGAGCAAGCAAGTTGGATGCACACCCACTAGTTTTCTTTTGTTGAGATTCATTTATAGCTCTAGTGCATCTGTTGCATGGCAATCCCTACTCCTCATGTTGACATCAATTGATGGGCATCTCCATAACCCGTTGATTATCCTCGTCAATGTGAGACTTTCTCCTTTTTTGTATTCTCCGCACAATCAGCATCATCATATTCTATTCCACCCATAGTTCTATATCCATCGCTCACGCTCATGTATTGCGTGAAGATTGAAATTTTTTGAGATTATTTAAGTATGAAACAATTTCTTGGCTTGTCATCAGGGGTATAGAAGTTGGGAACATATTTGTGTGACGAAAATGAAGCATAGCCTAATTATATGATTTTGTAGGGATGAACTTTCTTTTGCCATGTTATTTTGAGAAGACATGATTACTTTGATTAGTATGCTTGAAGTGTTACTATTTCTTTTATCAATATGAACTTTTATTTTGAACCATTTGGATCTGAAAATTCAAGCCAGAATTAAGAAAATTACATTGAGAATTATGCTAGGTAGCATTCCACATCAAAAATTCTCTTTTTATCATTTACCTACTCCAGGACGAGCAGGAATTAAGCTTGGGGATGCTTGATACGTCTCCAACGTATCTATAATTTTTTATTGTTCCATGGTATTATATTACCCCTTTTGGATGTTTATGGGCTTTATTTTTACACATTTATATCATTTTTGAGACTAACCTACTAACCGGAGGCCCAGCCCATATTGCTATTTTTTTTGCCTATTTTAGTATTTCAAAGAAAAGGAATATCAAACGGAGTCCAAACGGAATGAACCTTCGGGAGCGTGATTTTTGGAACAAACGTGATCTAGAGGACTTGGAGTGCAACTCAAGAAGCTGTTGAAGCTTCCACGAGATAGGAGGGCGCCCCCCTATAGGGCGCGCCCCCCTGTCTCGTGGGCCCCTCGGGCATCCACCGACGTACTTCTTCCTCCTATATAAGCCTACGTACCCCGAAAACATCCGGGGAGCAGATGAAACACTATTTCCACCACCGTAACCTTCTGTATCCGCGAGATCCCATCTTGGAGCCTTCGCCGGCGCTCTGTCGGAGGGGGAATCGACCATGGAGGGCTTCTACATCAACACCCTTGCCCCTCCGATGAGTTGTGAGTAGTTTACCACAGACCTACGGGTCCATAGTTATTAGCTATATGGCTTCTTCTCTCTTTTTGGATCTCAATACAATGTTCTCCCCCTCTCTTGTGGACATCTATTCAATATAAACTATTTTTGCGGTGTGTTTGTCGAGATCCGATGAATTGTGGGTTTATGATCAAGTTTATCTATGAATAATATTTGAATCTTCTCTGAATTCTTTTATGTATGATTGAGTTATCTTTGCAAGTATCTTCGAATTATCAGTTTGGTTTGGCCTACTAGATTGATCTTTCTTGCCATGGGAGAAGTGCTTAGCTTTGGGTTCAATCTTGCGGTGTCCTTACCCAGTGACAGAAAGGGTTGCAAGACACGTATTGTATTGTTGCCATCGAGGATAACAAGATGGGGTTTATATCATATTACTTGAGTTTATCCCTCTACATCATGTCATCTTGCTTAAAGCGTTACTCTGTTCTTATGAACTTAATACTCTAGATGCAGGAAGGAGTCGGGCGATGTGTGGAGTAATAGTAGTAGATGCATGCAGGAGTCGGTCTACTTGTTGTGGACGTGATGCCTATATACATGATCATGCCTAGATAATCTCATAATTATTCGCTTTTCTATCAATTGCTTGACAGTAATTTGTTCAGCCAACATAATACTTATGCTATCTTGAGAGAAGCCATTAGTGAAACCTATGGCCCCCGGGTGTATCTCCTATCATATTTGCTTCCAATCTACTTTTATTTTCATCTTTACTTTTTGCATCTATATTATAATATACCAAAAATATATTTATCTTATCTTACTATCTTTATTTGATCTCACTTTCGCAAGTGGCCGTGAAGGGATTGACAACCCCTTTATTGCGTTGGTTGCGAGTTCTTTGTTTGTTTGTGTAGGTGCGTGGGACTTTTGAGGAGCCTCCTACTGGATTGATACCTTGGTTCTCAAAAACTGAGGGAAATGCTTACGCTCTATTGCTGCATCACCCTTTCCTCTTCAAGGAAAACCAACGCAAGCTCAAGACGTAGCAAGGCCGTCAAGGGTAGAGCAGAGGCCTTGTTGGCGAAGTTCCGTGCCTTCAACACCATGCCCAAGCGAGGCTCTGCCGGCCCCGCGGCCCCGGGGGGTGGAGCTGACAAGCGCGACTCCACCACGAGCGGTGGCGCGGCCCAGGGGTGATCTTCTCGTGGCCTTTTTCCTGCTTTGATTCCTACAACATGCACCATGCCTCGTGGAGGCATTTAAATTTGTGTCTGGTATTGTGAGAATAATCTATGGTCTGCAATATTTTCTTCTGGATTTGCTAGATTTTGCGGTTTCCTTCCTATTTGCTTGTGTTCTACGTTGGCAGGGCCCGGCCCCGCGCATACCTCAGTCGCCATTAGCCCCGACCGGATCACCAGGACGAGACTAAGGAGTGAGGGGCTACGTGACAAGTTAGGCTCCTGAGTCGCGATGCTCAGGAGTCACCCTTGATGCGCAAACGGCATATAGGGAGGGGGTAGAAGAGAGGATCTGTCATTCTACGTTGGCAGGGCCCAGCCCCGCGCATACCTCGACCGCCATTAGCCATTGGGAACTAAGGAGTGAGGGGCTACGTGACCAGTTAGGCTCCTGAGTCGCGATGCTCAAGGGTCCCCCTTGACGCTCAAACGGGTCTTCATACCTTGGCTCCGCTCGGGGAGGGGCATGCGACGACTAGGTCCGAGGGACCTGGCTATGTGGCGTCTGCTCGGGCGTCGCCCGGGCGCAGCCCCCGTGCCCAGCCCCCTCGCGTGACGCTCCTGAGGGGAGGCATTGCGATGAGGCCATACACTGAGCTCTGGGCTCCCTGAGGTTGATACAGCCCTGGGCTGCCCTCAGTTGTTTATCACCAGCGCGGAGCATAGCGCTTCCGTATGTGTACGGGCATAGCCGCTCCTCGGCAGTGTCTCCAGCCAGCGCAGAGCATGGTGCTTCCACTTGTACATGGGAGGGGGGATCCCCTCCGGGAGGATCCCCCGGGGCGTGTACAGCCCCGCCCTGACACGTGGGTGGCACAGTAGGGCTATGAGAGGTGTATCTAGGCACCCGTGAGCCAACGCGGGACTCACGAGGCCCTACCTCAAGGCGGGTTATGCATGGCTCTGGGCCTTTGTCGGTGGTACGTCCCTGCAAGATGGATAAATGCAAATGCTCTACATCCTCAGGTCCCAGCCCTCGAGCAAGCTTAGACGCCGCTGGTATGCCAGGTCGCGATGCCATGGACAATGCCAGGGGGTGAGGGCTGGAGAGCCAGTAAGAGCTCCTGAGTCACGATGCTCAGGCGCCCCCCTTTTAACGTGCAAGCGGTTTGCATGAGGAAGGATAGGCTCGTAGTAGGCAGCGGGCGATAATCATAAGCAGGTTAAGCATGAAGAAGCAAATCAACTTAGATAGATGCAGAGAAAGGCACACGCCACTGGGTCAGGCCCAAGCGGCTTGGGGATGATGCAGCCCGAGGGGCGCCCCCAACAAGGTAAGCTGAAGACATAAGCAAAACGGATACATGCCGCGGGGACAGACCGACGCGACCTGGGAATGATGCAGCCTTGAGGGCGCTCCCAGCTGAAACGAAACTTGAGAGAAGTCACCTGATACCATTGCAGAGCGAGTGTGGGAGTAGCTGGTGGTGCGTGGTGGGGAAGCCGACCCTCACGAGCCCTCGGAGCTTCGAGCCTCGGGAGGCTCGTGAGGTCCGGGTGGCTCGGCAAGGTCCATCTCCATTTCCTCCAAAAGTGCGCGGTGCTTGGCCACCTGGGCTTCCAGAATGCTCCTCAT
This sequence comes from Triticum aestivum, assembly GCF_018294505.1. Lineage (NCBI taxonomy): Eukaryota > Viridiplantae > Streptophyta > Magnoliopsida > Poales > Poaceae > Triticum > Triticum aestivum. The sequence goes on along the minus strand of NC_057810.1, from coordinate 379,571,184 downwards.
CAGGCACTGGTGGGCGGCAGCCGCGTTCGGCAGGACGAAGGGCATGCGAACGTAGCTGTGCGGTGGACCCTCGCAACGCCCCACGCACGAAGGCCAAAAGCACTCCTGAGACGCGACTCGATTGAGCCCTGGGTAGTCGATGCATTCGCGCAGCCCACCATCCTCGCCTAGATGGGGAGCTATGCTGGGCAGGCGGCGGTTGCCATGCATGACTCTCGATCCCTGCAACTCCTGCGCGACCTTGGTGATGAAGTCCTGAGGGTTGGGCCCTCCTTGCCTTACGCCTTCCTGAGGGAAACGTGCCGCGAAGCACGCCTCCAAGTGGTGCCCGAGCGCCTCCGTCGTGAGTTTGGCAAAGTCAGTGGCTCCCCAGGAGAGATCCCCCGAGCCTTGCCCGAGGAGGGTGCCGGGCGCGCCTCCCTATGCGACGGAGGGTGGTGCCCCTTGGATGGGCGCATGTCCATATGTGAAGCCTCTGGAGGTGCCTGCCTCCTGAGGCCTTGAGCCAGGTGATGTCTTCTTCTTCTTGGGAGTTGCTCCAGGAAGGTTTCCACTCTTGCTGTCTGGGTCCTCGATTGACGCGGCTTGGAAGGCGTGCTCGAGAGAGCACACCGCATCCTTCTCTTCTGAGGGGACCGTGATGACTCCGCCACTTCCTGGCATCTTGAGGATGTTGTAGCCATGGTGAGTCACTGCCATAAGCTTGGCCAGAGAAGGGTACCCGAGGATGGCATTGTATGGCAGGCGAATGTGGGCGACGTCGAAGTCAATGAGCTCGGTACTGTAGTTCATTCGCTGTCCAAAGGTGACAGGGAGGCGGACCTGCCCTATCGGGATAGTGGAACCATCAGTGACTCCTGAGAAAGGCTTGGTTGGTTGAGGCTGATCGTATGGCACTTGAAGATTGTTGAACGTCTCAACGGACAGGACGTTGAGCCCTGCTCCACCGACGATGAGGGTCCTGGTAACTTGCACATTGCTGATGACTGGGGAACAGAGCATCGGGAGGACATCGGCCGTTGCCGCACACTTGAGCTGATCCGCTGAGCTGAACGTGATGGCGCACGCAGACCACCTGAGAGGGCCCGTGGCCTCAAGCTTGGGGAGGACTGCGTTCACCTCACGAGCAAACTGCTTGAAGATGCGCTGAGAGGCTGGGGCTTGGGCACCGCCCAAGATGCAAGCGATCACACGCGGCTCCTGGAAGCCCCCAGCCCCCTCGTCCCGATGATGGTCATCATTCCTTCTTGGTGGTGGTGGAAGAGGAGGAAGCCCTACGTTGCCTTGCGGGCGATCCTCACGAGGCTGATCCCTCCAAGCCCCCTCGCGAGGCTGGTCCTGCCAGTGGTCCTCACGAGGACGGTCACGCCACCCTTGGCGAGGGCCTCGGTCGTCCCATCGTCCGCCACCTCTTCCTCCGCCTTGGCCGTAGCCCTGATCGTTGTGCTCGGGACGTCGGCCGACACGGCCTTCTCGCACTGCCCTGAGCTCTTGGAATTCGTTGGTGTTGTGGGTATGGAGGTCGTGGTACACGCAGTACCGGCTGCCCTTGGACGACTCTGGTTGATCCCTACCGTGCTTCATGTCCGGCTCTGCTGCGAGCACAGCTACTCCCTTTCGCTTCACATCCTTGGCCTTGGCTTTCTTCTCTTCTGGCTCCGCAGCCAGGAGCTTGAGAAGGGGAAGGCATCCCTCCTCAGCCCTTGTGCACTTGGTCGCCAGGTTGAACAACTCCAGAGACGTACACAGATCTTCGTGGATTGCCAGCTCCTCCTTCATCTTGACGTCGCGGACGCCATCGGAGAACGCCGAGATGATGGCCTCCTCCGTCACCCTCGTAATCTTGAGGCGAGCGCTGTTGAAGCGCTGGATGTACTTCTGCAAGGTCTCTCCAGGTTGCTGCTTGATGCGGCACAGGTCACCCACGGCCGACGGATGGTCGCGAGTGCTCTGAAAATTGGCGATGAAGCGAGTGCACATCTCGTCCCAAGAGGAGATCATGCCAGGGGGCCGGTTCAGGAGCCAGGTGCGGGCACCGTCCTTGAGTGCCATGGGAAACTAGTTCGCCATGACCTTTTCAGCCCCGTTGGCGGCTTTGATGCCTAGCTCGTAGAGCTGTAGGAACTCCGCGGGGTCGGCAGTGACGTCGTAGCGAGGAGGCAGGTCAGGTTTGAACTTGCTCGGCCAGGCGACACTGCATAGCTCGGTGATGAAGGCACGACAGCCTACTGTGGCCATCAGAGCTCTCTGCTAATGCAGGGCTAGCTCCTAGAGGTTCCCGCGTGCCGCTGCTTGGAGCAGCACGGGGTCTTAACGTGCTGGCGCAGGGATGCGGTCATGGCGCACCGGTGTCGGGAGCACGTGTGCACGTTCTTGGGGACGAGGGATTTCTTGGCAGCTCCTTTCTTGTCACACGGGTGCTGGACGCGGTGGATCTCGTCCTGGGACCGCGCGCCTTGTAGCCAAGGCGCCTCCTTGGGGGGGGAGAGGTGGCGGAGGCGCCTGCTGATCTGCGCCACCTGCACAGGACGGAGGGCGGGGCAGCGAGTGGGACGGCGCAGGGGAGCCCCAAGCGGCGCTGACGAGCTCGGCAATGCGAGCGAGCCACTCCTTGTAGAGTTCGTCGGTGGGACGGTAGTCCAGGAGCTCACGCGCCAGGAGCAAACGGCGTGTGCGTCCGTGGGGGCGCGACGGGCGTGGGACGACGAACCAGCTGGAGTCAGCGACGGGGTGGCGGTGCGGCCTTCCCGCCGCACCAAAGGATGCAGCAATGAGGCCTGCCGCTTGTTCCCCGCCGGGCCGGTGGCGGCGTTGGCGGCAGGCTACGGGGAACGACGGGGACACCTGCCGATGGGAGCCTTCTGGGCGGTGCTGGCGGCGAGAGCAGCCCGACGCTCGCGTGAGCCCGGCGAGCGTCAGCCATGGACACAATGGGAGATCGAGTCTCCAGCGCACCCCTACCTGGCATACCAAATGTCGGATGTTGGGTTCCGGCAGACCTTTAAGGTTCGAACTCTGGGGTGCGCGAGAAGATCTTCCACCTACCACTCCACGCCCGATCGCCTCGCGATAATCTAAGCTAAATGATGAACAATACAAGGGACACAAGGTTTATACTGGTTCGAGCCACTGTTGTGGTGTAATACCCTACTCCAGTGTGTGGTGTGGCGGATTGCCTCAAGGGCAGATGATGAACAGTATAGGGAAGAACTGCCTCGCGAGAGGTGTTCTTGAGCTGGTGCGATGAACTGCTTGGATGAGCTCGATCGCCTATTGATATAATGTGACCCCTCTACTATGGTGGCTATCCCTATTTATAGAGGCCCTGGTCCTCTTCCCAAGTATTGAGCGGGAAGGGCGCCAACAACAAAACTTTTGAAGGGGAACATCCAGTACAAGTTATCCTGACTAAAGTTGGTCTTCGGCTGCCAAAGGCAGTGGCGATGATGCCGTCCTGGGCTCCACGGTAACCTCCATCCTGCCGCTCTACTGGTCTTGGTCTCGATGCACTGAAATGGCAACCTTTTCCTGATGCCTCGGTACTCCATGCCTGTGCTTGCCCCCTTTGCACCAAAGAGGAAACAAGGACACCACGCAGGCCAGCGCCCGCTTGGCGCCTGCCTGGTCTCGATCGTCACAGCTTGCGTCACGAGCACCTCACGAGGTACCCCTGCCTTGATCTCCCCGCCTCCTTGCAAGCCTGCCTGGAGAGGCCGCCCCTAAGGAAGCCTCGTGTCGTCCGCCCCGCGAGGCTTGGTCCCTCGCGAGGGTCTTGAGTCTTGGGCTGATGAAGATGGGCCGTACTAGGCCACCACTCGAGCCACGCCGCAGGCCGCAGGCAGGCAAGTCTAGGGACCCCCGTTCCCAGAACACCGACAATTGCATTACGCCATTTTCCAAGAACTTAATACACTAGATGCATGCTGGATAGTGGTCCATGTGTGGAGTAATAGTACCAGATGCAGGCAAGAGTCGGTCTACTAATCTTGGGCATGATGCCTATATAATGATCATTACCTAGATATTGTCATGAGTATTTGAAGTTCTATCAATTGCCCAACAGTAATTTGTTATCCACCATTTGCTATTTTTCTCGAGAGAAGCCACTAGTGAAACCTACGGCCCCGGGGCCTCTTCTTAAATATATTCGCCTTCGCGATCTATTTTCATTTGCTTTAATTGTTAGATCTATTAAACCAAAAATACAAAAATACTTTGCTGCACTTTATTTTATTTGTGATATATTTATTCAATCTATTACAACTTTCTCCTGTCCAGTCACCAATTTCTGGCGCCATTACCTGAAATGGATTGACAACCCCTTTAACACGTCGGGTTGCGAGTATTTGTTATTTGTGTGCAGGAGTTGTTTACGTTGTGTTGCGTGGTTCTCCTACTGATTTGATAACCTTGGTCGCATCTCTGAGGGAAATATCTACTGTTGTTGTGCTGCATCATCCCTTCCTCTTTGGGGAAATATCGACGTAGTTCTAGCAGACATCAGATACCCTAAGTAAACAATTGGGTACACCTTCTACCATAGATCCGAAGGCAAGATCTTTGTTGCCAAGAATGGAACCTTTCTAGAAAATGAGTTTCTCTCGAAAGAAGTGAGTGGGAGGAAAGTAGAACTTCATGAGGTAATTGTAATTTCTCTCGAATTGGAAAGTAGCACATCAGAGAAAACCATTCCCGTGATGCATACATCAGAGAAAACCATTCCCGTGATGCATACATCAGGAAGCTAATGATGATGATCATGAAACTTCAGATCAAGTTACTACTAGACCTCGTAGGTCAAACAGAACACGTTCCGCACCAGAGTGGTATGGTAATCCTGTCCTGGAAGTCATGTTACTAGACCATGACGAACCTACGAACAATGAAGAAGCTATAATGAGCCCCGATTCCGATAAATGGCTTGAGGCCATGAAATCTAAGGTAGCATCCATGTATGAGAACAAAGTGTGGACTTTGGTGGACTTGCCCGATGATCTGCAAGCCATTGAGAATAAATGGATCTTCAAGAAAAAGACAAACAGATGCTAATGTCACCGTCTACAAAGCTCGACTTGTCGTGAAAGGTTTTCTACAAGTTCAAGGTGTTGACTACGATGAGACCTTCTCACCCATAGTGTGGCTGCATTTTATAATTATGAAATTTGGCAAATGGACATCAAAACTGCACTCCTTAAAGGTGCTAATAAAGTGTGGAAGCTCCAGCGATCCATCTATGGACTGGTGCAAGCATCTCGGAGTTGGAATATGCGCTTTGATGAGGTGATCAAAGCTTACAGTTTTATATAGACTTATGATGAAGCATGTATTTACAAGAAAGTGAGTGGGAGCTCTGTGGCATTTTTGATATTATATGTGGAGGACATATTGTCGATTGGAAATGATATAGAATTTCTAGGTAGCATAAATGGATACTTGAATAAGAATTTTTCAATGAAAGACCTCGGTGAAGCTACTTATATATTGGGCATCAAGATCTATAGGGATAGTTTCAGACACTTAATAAGACTTTCAAAAAGCACATACCTTGACAAGATTTTGAAGAAGTTCAAAATGGATCAATCAAAGAAAGGGTTCTTGCCTGTGTAGCAAGGTGTGAAGTTGAGTAAGACTCAAAACCCGACCACAACATATGATAGAGAGAAAATGATAATCATTCCCTATGCCTCAGTCATAGGTTTTATAAAGTATGCCATGTTGTGTATCACCTATTGTGTTCCTTGCCATGAGTTTGGCAAGGGGGTACAATAGTGATCTAGGAGTAGATCACTGGACAACGGTCCCAATTATCCTTAGGTACCTTAAAGAGGACTAAGGAAATGTTTCTTGGTTATGGAGGTGATAAAGAGTTTGTCATAAATGGTTATGTCTATGCAAGCTTTGACACCGATCCAGATGACTCTAAGTCTCAATTGTGATACATATTGAAAGTGGGAGCAATTAGCTAGAGTAGCTCCATGCAGGGCATTGTAGACATAGAAATTTGCAAAATACATATGGATCTGAATGTGGCAGACCCGTTGACTAAACCTCTCTCACAAGAAAAACATGATCACACCTTATTACTCGTTGTGTGTTAATCTCATGGCGATGTGAACTAGATTATTGACTCTAGTAAAACCCTTTGGGTGTTGGTCACATGGCGATGTGAACTATGGGTATGATTCACATGGCGACATGAACTAGATTATTGACTCTGGTGCAAGTGGAAGACTGAAGGAAATTTGCCCTAGAGGCAATAATAAAGTCGTTATTTTAAGTTTCCTTATTCATGATAACGGTTTATTATTCATGCTATAATTGTATTGATCGGAAACCTAAATACATGTGTGAATACATAAACAAATACTGTGTCCCTAGTAAGCCTCTACTAGACTAGCTCATTGATCAAAGATGATTAAGGTTTCCTAGCCATGGACATGAGTTGTCATTTGATAACAGGATCACATCATTAGGAGAATGATGTGATGGACAAGACCCATCCATTAGCTTAGCATAATGATTGTTTAGTTTTATTGCTATTGCTTTCTTCATGTCAAATACATATTCCTTCAACTATGAGATTATGCAACTCCCGGATGCCAGAGGAATACCTTGTGCGCTATCAAACGTCACAACGTAACTGGGTGATTATAAAGATGCTCTACAGGTATCTCCGAAGGTGTTTGTTGAGTTGGTGTAGATCGAGATTAGGATTTGTCACTCAGAGTATCAGAAAGGTATCTCTAGGCCCTCTCTGTAATGCACATCATAAGCTTGCAAGCAAATGACTAGGGAGTTAGTCACAAGGTGATGTATTCCGGAATGAGTAAAGAGACTTGCCGCTAATGAGATTGAACCAGGTATGAAGATACGGACAATCGAATCTCGGGCAAGTAACTTACCAATGGACAAAGGGAATTATGTATGTTGTCATAACGGTTCGACAGATAAAGATCTTCGTAGAATATGTAGGAGCCAATATGGGCATCCATGTTCCGCTATTGGTTATTGACCGGAGAGGTGTCTCGGTCATGACTACATAGTTCTCGAACACGTAGGGTCCGCATGCTTAACGTTTGTTGATGATATAGTATTATATGAGTTATGTTATTTGGTGACCGAATTTTGTTCGGAGTCCCAGATGAGATCACGGACATGACGAGGAGTCTTGAAATGGTCGACAGGTAAAGACTGATATATAGGACGATGGTATTTAGACACCGGAAGTGTTTCGGGACGTACTGGGAAGGAATCGGGTCACTGGAATGGGTTCCGGGCACCCCCCCCCCTCCCCGGCAAGATATGGGTCTTATGGGCCAAAGGAGGGGACGGACCATCCCACAAGGGGGCTGGTGCACCCCTCCCTTGTTTGGCCAGCCATAGGGAAGGAAAGGGGGAGGGCTTGCCCCTCCTGCCTTTCCCTCTCATGGGATAAAGGAAAGGGGGGGCGCCATGCTCCCCTCCCTTTCTCTACACTACAAATAAGAAAAGGTGGGGAGCCTCCTTCGGCTGCTCCTCCCTCCCTCCCATATATATATATATATATATATATATATATATATATATATATATATATATATATATATATATAGGACAAATGTTTCCTACAAGAAGCGGTAGTTACCACCACTTGCGTTTTGTATGTTGTATGTAGTATCTGTCAAAATCAAGAGTATGTACATGTAGTATGTAGTATATAACAATGATTAGGTAATATATATACTAATTTTTAGGTAGTATATACCATGTTTTGAGTATGCTCTTTTTTACGTACAAATATGTACGTATTTCACAAATATAACAAAAACTATGGACTCATACTCAATTTTTTTCATGTAACTTGTTTTAAAATATCTTATATATATATTATACGAATATATTTAAAATAATAAAGTAGTGTATATAGTACCACATGGTAGTGTATGAGACATATGGGGTAACTACCACCAGGTGGTAGGATGGATTTTCCCTATACACACACACACACACACACACACACACACACATATATATATATATATGTGGGAAGGGGCGCCTAGCACACCCAAGATCAATTGTTAGACGTGTGTGGTGCCCCCTCCTCCACCATTTACACCCCCGATCATATTTTCCTTGTGCCTACGCAAAGCCTTGCGGAGATCACTTCACGATGATCGTCACCACGCTGCTGTGCTGATAGAAGTCATCTACTACCTCGACGTCCTGCTGGATCAAGAAGGCGAGGTACATCACCGAGCTGAACGTGTGCAGAACATGGAGGTGCCGTGCATTCGGTACTTCATCGGTTGAAGCACGAAGAAGTTCGACTACATCAACCGCGTTGTGAAACACTTCCACTTACGGTCTATGAGGGTACATAGACACACTCTCACCCTCATTGCTATGCATCTCCATGGATAGATCATTGCATGTGCATAGAATTTTTTTGTTTTCCATGCAAAGATTCCCAACATAATGTGTTCTTGGTCTACCACATATGCCATGCCGACGTTAGGTGTTAGAGTTTTAAGGACTTCCTAAAGGACAAAAGAGTGAATTATTACTGTAGACTTTAGGAACGACAAGGAAATCCTTGGTCGGATAGGCCTCGTTGTAGGCTAGCCCTTCGATCTCCAGAAGGGAAGCTTGGTGTCCTTCTCTCAACCTTCAATGTTGATCCTGGTAGGAGCGACGATTGATCCTTCGTATGGTAAACTGAAGAAACTTGGCCACGAGATTCATCGTGCATGGGAGTCAAAGACAATAGATAAATATCACATCGTGTATGCAGTAATGGATGCCTACATTTGTTTAAATATCTATAAGGGTTGGATTAAGAAGAGCCCAGTGTCCAGTTCAAGCAAAGAAGTATCAGCGAAGATGGAGAAGAAGAGGAAGATGGACAAGGACGAAGTCGAGGATGTGGACAAGGACTCCGAGTAAGGTGGCAGTGTCGTTGCTCATGCTGGTTATACTACAGTCTCAAGTGGACTAATTGCTTACTTTACTGGTGTGTAGTGCTGAGCCCCCAGCAGAACTATGGTATGTTCTTTCTCATTATTTGAACTCTTTAGTACGTATTAATATGTCTTATAGTTCATCTTGTAGTTGGTACCACTACCAGTTTATTCGTGATTCTATTGTACTTAATACGTACTAGTACTATTATTTGGGTCAGTCGACTTGTGAAAGAAGAAGTTCGCCATAGCGAAGGAAGAAGATGGCAAAGAATCTACCCCAGTATCTAAATTAGGGTGGCAGGGTGCCCATGATCATTCTTATTAGTGTTGCCCATGATCGAAAAAATGGATCGTGCAGGGGTTAAACGGATGGTGGGGTGGGGGCATGGCGATGGGAGGCGGTTAAGGGGAGGCCAGGTCGGCGCTAGGTGGTTAGGCCTGGGGTGGGCTGGTAGCTCGATGGTTAAGAGAGAAGATGAACAATGCATCATTTTCAGAGGTTGAAGAAGCCCTTCTAGCTGTCCATGTTGCATCCGACGGCTCACAAGAGTCGACTGACCCAAATTGTTCCTTCAGATTGTAGGTTCCACGTGGGATTCAAGGTCTCGAAGGTATATCCACATCTGCACCATGTTTGCGGGCTCGGCGCGGGCACGACTGGCTTCTAGAATGACAGCCACCATGCGGGCCTCCTCCGCGTGGGCGGAGACGAGAGGAACTGCTACCTCCTCCTCGCCAGCGTGCTAGAGCATGCGCTCATCCTCCTCCTCTTTGTAGGCTGCGGGCGTAGCGGCTCCACCTGCTCGTGTGCTTGGCAGCGCGACAGCATCACGAGGAGGGACTGCAGAGAATGTGAGCGGGCGAGCCTACGACTTCATGGCACATGGATGGTGGGGACACAGCTGTGATGGGGGAGAAATGGTTGGCTAGAGCAGGTGCGCACCAGCATACTGTGCTATAGTGCAAATGAGATGTGGGGTCGGGTCCCACATGGCAGCGACTATACTGCATCATACAGTACTAAAGAGGATCGTAACCTACATGGGCAATGGCGATGGAGGCATATTGATGAGTGCATGCATGGGAGCTTAGTTTAGTTTTATATAGGGTTAGTCAAATTTAAAAGAACATCGTATTAGTACACATAAACCTATGCAAGCACGTGCATCATGGTTGCGCTTATCTATATCTATATCTATTTGCTTTGTTTATGCAATGCATGTCTTAATAGTGTTGTTTCTATGATTCTATTAAAAAAACAAAGCAAATAGTACTTTGAATGAGTTCATAGGAAAAATAATTACTACTGATGTATGCATGCAGAAATGAAGTAATAGAAATTTAGTATTAACTGGTAGCATGGTACAACACGTATGGCCTAGTGGCGCCCACAAATTTCCGTAGGAATAGAATTAAGACGTAAATGGTGGAACCCACAAATTGTTTTACTTTTGCTTCTCCTCCCTGGTTAGTCTCTTATACACGCCCTGGCAAAGGAGACAGGAGGTATGGCATGATGGTTCCAGAACCTAGTAGATGCTGCTGTGGGCTACTATTCACCACGGATCCCTTGAGTCTCAGCCGTTAGATCTATGGGGCCAACGGCTAGGATTGATGTTATAGATGCAATTCAAAACTCATACACTATATAGTGGTATAGAGTATAGATATATATATAGACTAGAATCATAGAAACAACACTATTAAGATGTGCATTGCACGTATATACATACTAGTACCACATTAGTTAGCACAACATCCATACGGAATCATGTGCAAGCGCGTGCACCGCGGCCGCGCGGTCGACCGAACGGTGCGTCACGGTGTCGCGCTGGAAGGACATCCACCGAACCTTTTTGTGTGTGTGAAAACAATCCCCAAACATTACTCTAGTTTTTTTGCTGGAAAAGTTCTTCATGCTACAATATTTCCATATATTTAAATTTAGCTTCAGTTCGTGATTATTTGGATTTGGACGTTTTAGGTGCACCCTTGAAATATTTTTTAATAGAGTTTATGTGTGTGTAATGGAGAGAGGACGCGTGTATGTGTCGGTATGTGTGTTGTGGCGGAAGGAGAATGTGAAGACGGTGGGCGTGTGATAGTCATAGAGAGGTGTGAATGTGCAAATGATCATGCATGAGTGAGACATAGAGACATGCCGAGATGTTGTGTATACATGAGAGGACGGTCTTATATTTTTGTTTTGTGTGTGTGTGCGAGAGAGAGAGAGAGAGGAGCATCCTCAACACAACAACAAACTCTCTCGATTTGACTGTCGCTCGCGCAATCGCATATAACACATGCATCAATGCACACATTTTGACACCCTCACCCAGCCCCTGCCCGCCTCAAGGCCCCTACATCGCTCCCTATTTCGCATACACAACCTCCTAATGAAAACCCTATTTGTCATGTACCTCTCCGTTACATACACACCATGTACCACACACACATTTATCTCTCGCTATGTCTATTTGCCTCACAAACACACTCCCCATAGTCCGCTCTTTGTTTTCCGCACATTATCTCTCTATATTTCTTAAACATTGACGCACACGATGTATCTGTCTCGCACCTCTCTCGCCTGCCCACTATGCACACACGTTCTTTCCATAGGTTTCATTTCTCTTAGTATTTGACACCCCCCGATCACACTATCCATCCCCATCCAAGGTTATATAGCAACCTCTCTTGCTTGTGCTTCTCTACACCCCGACATGCACGCCACCTCGATCTTCAAGGAGGGCATCAGGACGAACAAAGAAGGCGACCAGACCGAGAGACTGCGGGGCCATTTGGAAGCAGGATGGTGTGACTAGGCTGATTAACTTCTTTCCTCTCTCTCTCGTACAAAATTATCAATCCCTCAACCCACAAGATCCTTCCCCTCTCGTCCATTTTTTTAGCTCTCCATCAAACCTTTTGTCTCTTCTCCTTTCACATGTACAAAATCCTGATGCACATGCATCTCACTCCTTATATTACATGTCTCCATCTTTCTCACAGACCAAACTTATATCCCTCTCTCGCACTCTCTCTCTCTCTCATGAGGTTTCTCTCCTAGTCTCTCGCCCACATACATACAGTCTTTCCCGCCCTCTGTCTCTTTCTTCCATTGGGTGTATGTCATGTGTGTTGAGCGCACACATCTCTCTCACGCCATTGCTCCATCTTCACAAACTCTCTCTCTACATTTCATTCACACATTGGGATGTGTTCAAAAATAGCTTTAGACTAGATCGTGTAGAGTTATGGTTGGTTTTGTTGCATCCAACAAATTAATAACTATGAAATGCATTTAGATTTTCATTTGAGTTGGATTGTTTGAGTTTGAGCAAATTGTGAAGTACTATAGACCTGGTATTCATATTAGAATTCAACAACTATTCTAAATATTGAATTGTATAAACCATTACATTCGAAGTCAATAGCTTAATATATTTATTTCACAGTTACAACAAATAATTAATGACATGACAAACTAAGAAAACAGATGTGTACTCCCTCCAATTTTATTTAAGTCTGCGTATTGGCAATGGTAAAAGTCAAGTTTTCTAAACTCTGACAAAGTTTATAAAAAAAGATATTAACATATACTATAACAAATCAATACCATTAGATTCATTATTGAATGTACTTTCACAACATACAAATTTGTTATGGTAAATGTTTATATATTTTCTATAGACTTTGTCAAACTTTAGGAAGTCTGACTTCAGTCAAACCTAATATGGAGAGTAAATAAAAACGGAGGGAGTACGAGTAGTACTCCTAGCTGCTTAGCCCAATCACCCAACATGCCAGACGGGGAGTAGGGAGTAGCACTCCTATAGTGTTACAAATTTTCAGGTCGGTAGCAAAATCTCCTCCTTCCATCGAGATCTCCCGTGACTCAGATTCGAGCAATACAAAATTACCATCATACCCTTGGTCGAATAGGCCGACGGATGCGAGTGGGCCAGGGGCTATTTGGTAACTTCACGTTCACCCCACCCAGCCAACCCCAACCCGGCACCAAGTGTACACCTCATTACTCCCCATTTCTATCCCCTCCACAAAATAGAATCCTCCACTGCACCACACAACTTCGTGCCCCTCCCCTTCTTCATCCATGCACTCATCCACCACAGCGCATCTTCCTCATCGACAATGTCCTATGCCGCGCTGGAGTCGGTCCGCCATCGCCATTATACACGGACCCGCTTCCCCAGCGCCGTCTTCTACGGTCTCCAATCTGCTTCTAGGAAGCCGACGCCAAGCGCAGCAGCACCACGGTCGTTGACAATGAACTAACTCCCATTGCTGACCATGAAGCACAAACACCACCACTACCTTCATACTCCTCCTCGATTGGGAATGTGTATATTGATTCTCTTAGCGGTGCATGTGCAATTTCGATTATGTTCATATCCACCCTTCAAATTTCCTGGTTGCTGTAGTTTTGGTAAAAGCAATTGGTTATAGCTTGCATTGTCCAACAGAATATCATCTTGTAATTGTGTGTCGCTCCTGTATTGCGCTGTACTTGGGTAGGTTCTTCATCTGTAACCAATAGTGTGGTAAATGATGGAAAGTTTTTTAGAATAGCAGGGAGGTGATCCCCCTGTTCTATTGACTCAGACTGAAACCTTAATGTAGTTCTAGCAAAGTTGTATAGCCACATAGTAGGATATTAAAAATCACTCGTGCTAACATGGCAGATGAGTGCTTTAATGTTGCCCACAAGATGCGTGAGTATTTATATATTTTTCTTTCCATGTCGAGATTTTAGAAATATGAATGCAAACATGCAGAGGAGTAATGAATACCAAACACGGGATGTTGGGGACATCTTCAAGGAACGTCGCAAGTTAAAGAGGAGTTGCACCAAACCTGTAAAGAGAGCTTTGGTAAGTAACATCCTTTTAGTTACTTTGACATTGAGAACCTGACTAGCAGTGGTGGACGTTTTGTATGTCCTTGATGGTTTCATTAGTGAAATCAAAGGGATCCCCCTCTTTTTATCATTTTTTTACTCTGACATGGTATGTGTCTGGCAGCAGTAGTGAACTCTTGACCAGGCCAGGCCCTGGGCAAGCCTCGAGCCGAAAACAGCATCAAACCATGTTTTTTGCTTGGCTAGGGTTCTTTCCATGCAATCCAGTAGTGTGGAAAATTATCAAACAATAATAGGTGAGACAAACAATTTCCTGTACACTTGATTAGGCTCTCAATCATTTGTAGGATCTCAATTTACTCACTGGACCCACCATGTTGTAGGATGAATCCTTTGTAATTTAATGTTGAAGCTAGTCAGTCAAACTCGGCTACAGACGCCCTAGAGATCATCTGGTTGCCGGTTGTTTTGCTGCAGCAACCCTTCGCTTAGTGCACCCCTCTGCTGTTTTTTCTATTTCTCTTAGCCTTGTGTTCTTTGATATATACCGTGTAGTTTCTATGGCTCTGCTTGACATGTAATAAGCACAGTCTTAATCGTCCTAATGCTTTCCTTTTTGGCTTGATGTAGGAAGTGGGTGTTCTGACCTTGGAGTCTGTTTTTATATTTCTCCTTATGAATTCACTTCTCCTAGTCCTGTTTATCAGGCTTCTACTTAATGGATCTTGGGAGCTCTGACTATTGATCTAAAAAAGAAATAACTTCTTCATGTCAGGATGCAGTTCCTGTGAGGAGGGAAGTATGGTCAACCTAGAAACCATGTTTTCAAAATGAGGCTAGATTACACACAAGATGCCAGTTCCCTAATGATGTCGGACTAGACACAAGGTGCAAATTCCCAAATGATGCTGGATTACTCACAAGCGAGGTGGAGTCGTTAACTGTTCATGTCCCCGTGGCTCTAGTAAAGGCCGAAAGAAAGCGTGTAGTAGCCCTTGAGAATGTATTTGAGTTACTGCGGAAGCAAAAAGAGCAATCAAATGATCTCTTTACCCAAGCCAAAGAAGAGATGGAAGAAGCCAGAAAGAAGCTAGCAGAGGCAGAGCAGGCTAGGCGTCTCCTGCTATCTAAAACTGTTGTAAATACAAATTTTCATTCATAATAGCTAGGTTTGAATGTTTATCCAGTCAGCATGCCTGTTATGATTTCCGTGCATCTACTGAGATGTATGTAAGTCTATGATGTCGAGATGCGGCACACAATAGTTTTTCCGGGTCGTGTAATAACATCCATTATGTTCCGAACAATAATAGACGAACCATTGGACATGGTACAGCTCACACACAAGCCCAACATTCCAAGTTCAACGTCCACATGAAACTCATGTTCACATATATTTTCATAAATAATGTCCACAACCATGATTCACTTCAAAGCAAATAAAATGTGAGGAGAATTAGAAGTAAAGAAAAATCTCTAGTTCTTACTACCAATATCAATTCTTCTCCAAAACAACATTTAGTTTAGGGCCAAAAACACAAATTCCTTCTAGGAGCATTAATGAAAAAGGTGCATTTTCTACCAAGGGTGGAGGAGGGACTCGCGTATAATTTTGTGCAGTTCCACTAAAATTGAGGTATCTGCTTCTATTTCCACAAACATGCTTGAGATAGAGATTTTCATCCGTGTTTGCAAAAATATGTAAAAGGGTTATCGATGGCATTGCATCATTTTAGAAGTGCCATTGGATTTATAGATGGCACTAGATTGACAGCAGCATATTATTCCCTCTGTGACATTGCATCATTTTACAAGTGGCACTGGATTGACATCAATAAAACAATGGGAATATAAGGGCATGCCAGTATTGGGCGCGCCAACACCATGTAGAATACCTACATAGAGGCAATAAATTGGCAAGGCAGAGCTGGTTGCCAAGAGCAAGAAACATATCAGTGTTAGCAGAAAAAATAGGACCATATGAAATTAATTATGTTTTAGACATTTTTTTAACTAAACGTGAATAGCCTCTGGAGGTAGATATAATTTCTAATGCCGTCCACGGCTGGGGTCCATGTTGTTTTGCACCAAACTGGGCAACACACGGGGTGTCTATGCCGGCAACACGGTGGTCGTAGCCTTCATGGGTTCCGAGCTTCAGTGGCTCCCATGGTCTACAATTCCTTGGCGTTGGCGGCAGCAGCGGACGGGTTGGCTGCCTACGCCGGCTTGCCTCGATTCCGCCAACAATTGCATCGGATGGCGCGGCCAGCCACGATGCACTGGACACCATGGTCCCCCATGTGTCGGCTAGCAGCAACTAGCCACTCCTCTACGAGCAGGCTTGGATCGTCGAGTTGATGCACCAGGGGCTGGCTTGGAGTGGCCGATTGCTCCTCCGCTTGCTCTCCTGTAGCCTCGCCCATGGTACTGACGGCTTGGGGCGGGGAGGGAGGTGAAGCAGTGAGTGGTCTGGCTCGTCGGAGCACCCAGCTAGCTTTTATGCCAAAGAACTTGTCTTTCTGCTCGCTGGATGCTATGGAGAGTGTGGAGAAAATGGTGCAAGGATGATATGGGGAGCAAAGGTGTGGTGTGGTTCTTGCCAGGCGTCTAGCCTCGTTTAAATAGCAGGTGGACAAGAGGAGCCAACCGGCATTGTGTTCTAATGTCAGCGGGCTCATGAAGGACATGTTGTTGGCACACATGTGAAATCAATGGAGGTAGGTGGGGCAGTCTTGAGCCTATTGAATGCGGCAAGGAGGCATGTTCAGCCTAGCATGCAACGAGTGGGGCCCTCTTAGCTGGTGCCCCAGTTCAATGCCTGCGCCAATGATAGGTCACATCCGCTCTTGCACCGTGTGAGAGTAATTATTCCCTCTGGTCCTTTTTTGTTTGGGTATAAGAAAATCTCATTTTGCATTCACATTTCACAAGTAAAATTTCATGGAAATTTTTTGACCCAAAATATGATGGGGACTAGTAAGGGCATCCACAATGCTTAGAGGCTGGCTTGCCTCTAAGATGGGACCCATGTCTAGCTATTAGAGTCAGCTCAAAATTCCGCAATGTATAGCAAATGATCCATGCCTCTAAGATGTCCCCACGATGAATAATATATTGATTACCAAGGGGCTCCTTCTCATCCTGTTGACATGACACATGCATACTCTTCTTCCATGACATGTAGGGCTAGTGAATTATTTTATTGCATTGACAGAGTTGGAGGCTGCTTCCAAGCATAGCGTCGATGCTAAGAAAATTTTGTTCAGAGGTTGCTCTCACAGTGTATAACGCCTGCCTCTATGGCCTTAGAGGCAGCAAAACATCACAATGTGGACGCTCTAAACCAGGACAGAGGTAGTAGTGCTGAATTCCATTTTCGCTCCATACCAATCGTTTTAAAAAATAGTATAACGCGCCATTGAATATCGGAACTCTTACCCCGCTAAAAATGATTTTTTTAAATGGCAACTCAATCAGTGGCGACTTGGGAGCCACCGCTTCCATGTGGTTCACCTGTGGTCCCCGACCATCAACTCCTATGGATCAAATTGTCACGTGAGCTGACTATTCCTACAAAGGTGCACTCCACCATGTACCCAATACCTGCACATGCAGCAATCATGCACCTATAGGTTTATTTGTTTACCGTGCCTTACGTAACTCTCATGTGTGCGAGATAGCATCGGAGTGAATGCGCGTGTCGCCTCTTCTCTTCGTATATGTACTCCATTGTTTGTCTTGTGTCCAAAAAATAATACAATAATAATATCAAGGTGCCAATGCGTTGCAACGCATCCGAAGTAGAGTAATACATTTTCACCAATTTGTTTGAAAATAGGATAGTTTGATATACATATATCACTAAAAATATCTTATGTTTCACTCAAAATATATTCCTTTTGCCATTTTGATGAGATAAGGGAGGAATGTGGCTGGTTTCAAGATTCCAGAAGTGGGGTGTTGTTGCAAAAGCCCATTTGTGTGATAGAGGGAGAGAGGAGGAGGACAGAGTGCGTGTGTGACAAAGACATGAAGAGTGTGTGTGCGCGAGGTATCACCATAAAATGAGGCGATAGTGTGTGTTTGTGTGTGTGTGTGCGTGTCTGTCTGTGTGTGTGTTTGTGTGTTTGTGTGTGTGTTTGTGTGTTTGTGTGTGCATGATCGACATGGCGTGTCTCAAAAGGGACAGAAATCTACAAAGATACAAGGAGCGCGAGAGAGATATACAAGAGAGTGGAAGCGAGAGTGTGCGATAGATGGATAAACCTATCGAGAGGCTGGTCGATCAATGTTTATTGGAGAGATACGAGTTGAGGGTGAGAAAGCGATAGTTTTGTGTGTGCAAGCGAGACCGTAGCCAGTAGGAGGATCGAAAGTGGGAGTCGTGAGTGAGAGAGAGAGAGTGAGAGAGAGGGGGGAGAGAGAGTTTGTCTGATCGGTAAACTAATGAATAATGTCTGTTTTCGAATGAAGAAAGGATACCTCAACAAATGGTGTGTATGCGGGAGAGGGTAATTTTAGTGGTAGGAGTCATATCTAGGAAGATATAGGGTGTGGTGAGAGAACCCTAGAGAGAAAGACAAAGTGAAAGAGGAGTGAGAGTGTGTGTGTGGCGGTGAAAAAGAAACCTTAGGTAGCTATAGCGATACCAGAGAACGATAGAGACGTGAGAGATAATGAAAACCATGTAACCTATAAAGATAGAGAGTGTGTGACACTTCTCGAGGGAGACAGCGAGAGACCATGTTTGCAAGAAAGGGAGAAACATGTAGTGAGTGTGCGGGTGACATGGATAGAAGAGAGTAATAGCTACAAGAAGGGGCACAGAGAGAGACCTAGAGAAAGATGGGCATTAAAGGAGATTCAAATATTTATTTGCGTGTATAGAAGATGTCAACATAAAAGGGATTCAAATATTTTAATTCAAGATAATGATACATGTAATTCATACTCGAACCAAAATTCATCTATCAAACATGCATACTAATTTGAATTTGTGCACGTATGTGTTATTTAATATATTGATATTACCGATCCATACTTTTGAGTTGAACATAATTTGGATGCAAAATTTTGAATTCAAAGTTGAACATAATTTGGTTTCAAAATTTTGAATTCAACCTTATGATTTTGAGATCATTACACATGTAAATCATATTTTATATATAAAGGAACCGAATTCTTTGTTGTGCTTTTGAAGGTATATAGATAAAAATGATGTATATAGATTTGTATTCAAATACAAAATGGATCCTGCCCAAAAAAAGAATACAAAATGGATTCAAATTGAGTTGGCATGGTAAACGTGCAATCTTTTTCTGCCGAAAATTTTAACGAAGCGGCGAAACTACAGTAACCGCCTGAAACCAAAATCTGTGAAATGGAAATTACTGCCTATCCCTGACACACAAAGCCTATCGGCTCAATTTCTATAGGGTTCGATAGGGGTAGGCTTGTAATTGCACTCAAACGTGACATAACCGCCTCCGCCTCTCACCTCAATTCATACACGGTGGGCGCAAAAACAGAGTTTCTCCTCGATTGAAATCGCCTCTCACCCCGATTCATACACGATGGGCGCCAAAACAATCTCTCCTCGGCTGAAATCTCCCTCGGCAAATATTTGGTGTATGCGAGATTACCGTCCTATCCCCAACAACCCAATATTGTTGTGATGTCAGAAATTTTAAATGGGGCCTAAGTTTGTAAATTTCTCGCATTTGAGAGAAGGGCGCCCTGAAGACATGGTTCCCCCTCACTCTCTCCCTCCAATTTCCCATTCGTACTCCGTTGGCGCCAAAATACCCTCTCCACCACAGTCTCTGTCGTCCGCCACTAGGGCTGGAAAAAAGCTCGAAACTCGTGAGCTAGACAAGTAGCTCGTGACTTGGCTCGAATCGACTCGAATCGAGAAATAACGACTCGAGCCGTGCTTTAGTTTAAGATTGTTTATAGACCGAGTTAAACAACTCAATCTCACCAGTACTCATGTAACTGGTTAGGCTTGGTAAAAAATTAACATTTTTCTAGGGGTAGTAAAAAAGCAGCCACTAAGAACCTTGGGCCCAGCACAAGGCCCAGCAGTTTAAGACTCGGCCTCCCAGGAGACTATCAAGTACATGTACATATATGTACATGATAAGTTCCCAATTAATGTTTTTATCATGTGTATTAGGTTTTATCTTCATATCTTTAACGAGCTTACACTACTAGGGAAAACCTTATACACAGAACTTTAGCAGTAGCGTGGGTCAAAGAAGCACGCTGGTGCTAAATAGCAGCAGTGCGCCTGCCGAAACCGCACTGCAGATAGTGTGGTAGCAGTAGTGCGTCTCGGTGAATACACGTTACTACTAAAATTCTCACGGCTTAGCCGATATGGTACACATAGTAGTAGTGATCTATATGGAACCGCGCTACTGCTACTTTCTTTGTAGCAGCGCGTTTTGCTCTAAACTCGCTACTACTAAAGGATATAAAATTAAATGAAAAGCAAATAGAAGGTGAAAGGAAAAAAAGAAAATGTGAAGAAAAATAAATGAAAAAGGGAAAAAGGAGAAAGTAGTAGCAGTAGCGCGTATCCCAGAACGCACTGTAGCTAACGTAGTAGCAGCGCGCTTTCAGGAAAGCGCTACTGCTACTTCTGACATAACCACCGCGTTCGTCCTTCCTCACGGCCACTTCCCCCAAATCGAACTCCTCCGCTCTCGCCGCCGCCGTCGCCCGTCGATCGCCGCGCGCTCTCCGCACACCCTCTACGCCGCCCCCGACCCCGGATTCAATGCCGCCCCCGCCCCCGACCTCAACGCCGCCCCGGACGCCGCCCCCGACCTCAACGCCGCCTCGGACGCTGCCCCACCCCAAGCCCGACCTCGACGCCGCCTGCCCCTCTCTCGCCGCAGGCACCCGATCGAGGTGAGCACACCTGCTCCTCCCCCTCCCCTACCTCTGCCTGGATAGGGTTCTTCAAATTTTAGTTGCATCAAATAGTTAGGGTTCATTTATGGGTGGAAATGAATTGGATACAGATGCGGCTGGGATTTTTTCTTAGGGGATGTTTTCTTAGATGATGAATAAATACTAGTGTAATGCATAATAAAACGACTAAAATTTGACCTTCTTCTATTTAGTTAGTAAGAACTAGTTAGTAAGAACTAGGTACTAATTAGGTGATTTTTTAGTTAAAGCAATTTTTCCCGCCTCAACGTGGACGATGCCTATCCCGCATCCTCGTCGTCGAGTCGGCGGAGGACGACACCTGCTTGACCAGATCGGCCATGTCCGGGACTGGGCTCCGCCGGGGTGGTATTGGGAGGTGCTACCTACCGGGGGGCGCAGGTTGGTGAGGAGCCAGCCTGTCGTTGACCCGAACCTTCTTTGGTGGCGGTCGCATGGGCCAGTGACGATCCAGAGGCTCAAGGACTCCGCGGAGGTGGTGCATCACCGTGTCAGTGAGGAGGACGCGCACGTCCGTCGCTACTTGTTTGCGTTGGAGCACAGGCCGTTCTCCAATACCTGGCAGGTTCTCCGGGGATCTCACTGGAGCTATGATCCCGTGATGGTGCCTTCTCTGTGGGTGTCCGCCGCCCACGCCGATACCCGTCGTGTGCTAGAGTTTTAGTTGTATTAGTGATGTTATATGTATGACACTATTCGTGATGTATTAGTGATAATATTCGATGATGTACTGACGCATGAGATGATTTACTTTTGCTTATTGAATGCATGCTAATTTGAGTCCTATAAGATATTTTGAAATGTATATCTTGTGTTGCTCAATATCCAAGTGGCCGGTCATGTTTGCAGGTTACACCTTCGAGTGGCCTATGTTTTGCCGGAGTGTTGATTCATTTCGGTTCCGGCAAATTTCAGGTGCTCGATATGTCCTATTTTAGCAAAGGTCATGCCGGAAATTTCCGTGAATTTTGGAATGACTTGTGCTAGAATATGTAGGAAATATCGAGTGCCCCGGATTTGTGTGTTGAGTATCTTGGTAGTTGTCTTCGATCGATTTTCAATTAATGTTTTAACTATGAACATAGGAAATGTCTGACAACGAGAAGGACTTCGGTATTTGCAAATACTGCGAAGACGAGCGCGGCCTATGCGACGGAATCTTCCTAGATGATGATAGGCGCTTCAGCATCAAGCTGGACGAGAACTTTGAAGTGGATACAGTAAGTCACAACGACAAGTCTTTTTTCGTAATTAAGCATGACATCTGCTTCATTTGCTTCAACTTATATTTTTTTTATTATTCTACTAGTTTATCCCCTGTCATGCAAGAGTTTTTGTATTGGATAAGATAGGTTTCAGTCATAGTATGGAGGAAAAGAAAGTTTACTTGAAGACCGATCATGGTTATATTTTCCATGCAAAGTTATACAATTCAGACGACTACACCTATTTTGGATGAAAAACATGGCGAGCACTGTCGGTGTCAAAACCGGCGGATCTCGGGTAGGGGGTCCCGAACTGTGCGTCTAGGCGGATGGTAACAGGAGACAAGGGACACGATGTTTTACCCAGGTTCGGGCCCTCTTGATGGAGGTAAAACCCTACGTCCTGCTTGATTGATATTGATATTGTGGATGTTTACAAGAGTGGATCTACCACGAGATCAAGGAGGCTAAACCCTAGAAGCTAGCCTATGGTATGATTGTAATGGTTGTTGTTGTGTCCTACGGACTAGAGCCATCCGGTTTATATAGACACCGGAGAGGGCTAGGGTTACATAGAGTCGGTTACAATGGTAGGAGATCTACATATCCGTATCGCCAAGCTTGCCTTCCACGCCAAGGAAAGTCCCATCCGGACACGGGATGAAGTCTTCAATCTTGTATCTTCATAGTCTTGGAGTCCGGTCGATGATGATAGTCCGGCCGATGATAGTTCGGCTGATGATGGTAGTCCGGCTATCCGGACACCCCCTAATCCAGGACTCCTTTAGTAGCCCCTGAACCAGGCTTCAATGACGATAAGTCCGGCACGTATATTGCTTGGCATTGCAAGGCGGGTTCCTCCTCCGAATGATAGAAGATTGTAAACACCAGGATAGTGTCCGGCTCTGCAAAATAAATTCCACATTCCACTGTAGAGAGAATAATATATACACAGGTTCGATCTGCTGACGTTTTTTTTGTGGCATGATGTCACGCCACTACCAAGCCATTACTTGAATCGTTTTTTACTCTACCACCTCAGCGCATTTAGCGAAGCGGTTTCCTTGGCACGTCTTGTCGAAGCAGAGATCGTGTTTCCCCTTAATCCAGGATTCTCATCAATACGGACGTGGGTAACCCAACCGCGCCCGTCGCCACGCCCCCTCTATCGAAGGCGAGTCCCAAACGGTCACAGAGACGACTCTTGGTATTCTCCCTCTTTATAACGGGACCAAGGCTTGTTTCTTTTCTTCAATCCTCCATCGAATCCTCTCCCCGCTCCAAGTTCCAGCACCTAGAGCTCCAGATTCGAGTGCTTCGGACCTTCAACGATGTCCGGTTCCGACCTCCAGGGCCGGTGGATGCCCTCCTCAGTCACGGAGGAGGACGTGATAAAGTTGCGGTAGGCCAAGTACCTGGCTTATGAGATTTCGCATAGGTTGCCTGCCGAAGGGCAGGCCATCCCCACCCCCGAGCCCGGCGAGTATGTCATTTTTGTATCCCACCTCCGTCGGGGTTTAGGCTTCCCGATGGATCCTTTTGTGAGAGGGCTCATGTTTTACTATGGGTTGGAATTCCATGATTTGGCTCCGGAGTCCATCCTCCATATTTCCGCATTTATTGTCGTCTGCGAAGCCTTCCTCCGCGTCACCCCTCACTTCGGCCTGTGGCTGAAGACCTTCAATGTGGCGCTGAAGATGATCGGGGGGCGTCAAGCGGAGTGCGGCGGGGCGGCCATAAGTAGGAGGGCCGATGCCCCGTGGCCCGCTGGCTCCTTCCAAGAGGAGCTCGGCCCGTGGCAGCAAGAGTGGTTCTATATTACCGTTCTGAGGGGTTGCAGACAAAAGCCGCCGCCCTTATTCCGCCCGGGACCTCCACGACAGTTGATGTCGTGGGTCAACCAAGGGCTCAACTGGGGGCCATCAAAGGACGTGCCCCTACTGCAGGGCCGGATTCGAGATCTCCAAACGAGGGAGGTCGATATGGTGGTGGTAATGCAGGTTATGCTGATTAGGCGTCTCCCGCCCTACAAACGCCGCCCTCTCCGGTTGTGGGAGTTCAATTCGGAGGGCCCACAGATTCTTCAATACTTCATGGGTATGACACCCCTGGAGATGTACAAATTATTCTTCGGATCGCAAGAGGCGCGTTCGGAATTGACCGAGGATGCTTGCCTAAGCTGCAATCGCCCGGATTCTCAAGTAAGTAGTTCCAAGTCCGGACATACCGTTTGTTCGCCTTTCGATAATTCGCCTTATGACCAACTCCTTCTAAACAGGAGTGGATAGCAGAAGCAAAATTGATATGGTGTCCGGCCCCCCTCCCCGATACCGCGCCGGATTCCGTGCTGGTCCGGATGCTTGAGGTTGCGCCTCCAGAGGAAGGTGAAGGGGAAAGCAGGAAAGCTACTGCCTCGCCTAAGGAGGCTCTTGAAAGAGGGGGGATCGAGAATCCCTCCCTCCAAGGGGAGAAGAGGACTGCCTTCGAGAACCCGGGGGAAAAAGCCCCTAAACGGGGAAAGAAATCTTCGCCAGAGGGTCCTGCGTCCGGGGAGGCCCCGGCCGCACAATCTCCCTTAAAGAATCAGCCCTCCAATGAGCCGTAAGTAGAAAGAAGGGAGTTTTATCATAGGGGACATCCCTATTTGTGCTTCTGAGGATAACTAAAGTTTTTACCTTGTAGTTCGGATCTCCGTCCTTCGCAAATGAGCTCGTCTTCGGGGGACCTTCGTCCGGAGATGATGGAGAGCGAGACGCCTCCGTCCGAGGCACCGTCGGATAGGGCAGACGAGCCTGAAGTGTCGTCACGGAGGGAGCCCCCTGGTTTGGCAAGGCCGGATAGTTCGGTGCCAACTAGTGTACGGCTGAAGGATCTGCTTGAGAAGGCGTCTATCTCAGAAGATCACCACGCATTGATGAGCATGGTGATTGAAAGGATTTCGTCCGCCGAAGGCGGGTTGCATAATGCCGTCAGGAGTTTGCTGGCGGGGTTTGAGGTACGTAAAAATGACACACCTTTTAACAGTTTTGCATATAGAATGCGCCCTGGATAGATAGTAGCCCCTGAGACTCGGTAGGTTGTCGTAATCGACAGCGTGCCGAGGATCAAAATCACAGGTTTAAATTCCGTCGTGCCGATGCAGGTGGCGGGTCGTCCGGGGGCCAGCCGGACTGATGGAGTTGCTGAACTAAAGCGGCAACTCGCTATTGCGGATGTGGACATCACGCTGGTCAACAGGAGACTTGATGAGTCGCAAGGCAAGTGTTTCTGTGCGGTCACTAGGTAAGGGAGCCGAAGCTAGCTCCTTACAACATGTGTGTGAAATGCAGATAGTGCCGCTGCTGTGGAGAGCCTTCGGGCCGAACTTGCTCAAGCCAAGGAGCAGGCTAGAAGGAGTAATGCGGCAGCCTCGAGGGCGACCGAGGAGTTAGCGGCCGAAAGGGTCGCACACTGCCGGAGCAGGGAAGAGATGGCCGAAATGGCCGTGAAGTTAAAAGATGCTACAGACCGCAATGAGGCTCTTGGGAAGGAGCGCCTAGCGGGGCAAGAAGACCTGGGGAAGGCCACCGCCGAAGCCAAGGATGCCCGCTCTGCAATGCGGGCTATAAAGGAAGAGCTGCGCCAAGCCGGAGATATTGTAGCTGGCAAGCCTTTTCTGCTGCGCGGAAGGTTTACGGATCCAAAGTATGCTCAGCTGGGCCAACTGTGGGGTCCAGAGGACCCTTATATGGACTTAGCAGCGAGTGTGGCGGATGCCGTTGTGCATTTTCGAAGCCAGAAGGATCACAAGACGGAAGAGCTGTTTTTGTCTCAATTCCATAGTCCGGAGTGTTCACT
This sequence comes from Triticum aestivum, assembly GCF_018294505.1. Taxonomy (NCBI): domain Eukaryota; kingdom Viridiplantae; phylum Streptophyta; class Magnoliopsida; order Poales; family Poaceae; genus Triticum; species Triticum aestivum. Next base: position 379,545,364 of record NC_057810.1, on the reverse strand, counting down.
TCCGCTGACCGACCGTTTGGCCGAGTGGGCTGAGCTGAATAGGTTGTCCGGGCTTGCTATGACGGATATAGTGACCCATGTCTGGCCGGATAGGCCCGAGCCGAAGAGTTACTTTGGCTTATTGCAGCAATTTCTTGGGGCGGTGCCGCATATCAAGGGGATGAAGCGGTCGGCCTGCATAGAGGGTGCGCATAACAGCTTAATCTGGCCCAAAGAAACATCAGAACAGGAAGAAGGAATTTGCAAATGCATCAGATTATTTGGAAACCTGGGATGACTCGGACAGCATAACGGCTGTAAAAGCTCGAAAAGATTTGAGACATGCTACAAAAATGGTGGCATAACCACTCAGAAGCACAAAATCAAGGTTTTGAGATCAACAGTTACATACAGAGGTAGAAACTGAACTGAGGCTTAAATCCAACAATCTTATGAGTCTACTGATTAGTAACACGTGATCCTGATAGAAAGAAGAGAAAGCCTAGTTCCTTAACCCCGTAGGAAAGATATGATGACTCAGATCAAAAGGGCATAAGGTATAAGGAGTAAAAAGAGCCTTACGTTCCATCCCACAATCAATTCCCTTATATAACTAAAGAATTTCTGGACTCAACTTCGACTAGTTTGGCTTGGTAATCCTACAGGAAGTCAGGCTCTGATACCAAAGCTGTCAGGACCCCGATCCTAAGTCACACCGATCTAGCATGTAACACATCATATCACTTTTCGGCCTCACGCACGGTATTCCCACGGGTGCCACCTTACCTGGCCCGGGACCGTTTGCACCTTTTGGCTCACGTATATGACAGTGCTGCTAGCATCCATATGACAAAGAACCCGGGCTGACATGACTAGTCGTGAACCCAAAGTGGCACTAACTTACAGGGACAGGCATCCATGACCCAGCATCGAACGTGTCAGTCATCAGCGAGTGAATCCAGGCTGTAGCACTGGGCTAGCAGGACTCCGGTGAACCAGGCTGTAGCGGGCTAACAGGACTCTGGTATTCATCGCGTGACATTTCCCCGAAGGTACAGACACAGGAACGAAGAAGGACACATGCCGGCCAGCCTAAGTGTTCCGGAGCAGTAGCAAGCTACCATGGCTCAGTGGAAACACTAGGAGAAATTTCCCGGTAAGAGAGGCTACTAAGGATAAACAACTAGATAGTCAGATCCCACACATACCAAGCATTTCAATAACATACACACAATATGCTCTATATGTGCAAATACTGCATGGCATCACAACATGACTCTACAACTCAAGTATTGATTCAATAGGCTCCGAGGAGCGAGATATTACAAACATGGGTCTCATGACCCAACAATCAGAGCATCCAAGTCAAAGCACAAGCGGAAGCTTAACATGTCTGAGTACAGACACCTACAAATGAAAAAGGCTGAGAAGCCTGACTATCTACCAGATCCTGCCGAGGGCACAAGATCGTAGCTGAGGTAACAAGCTAAACGTCGAAGTCCACGCGGAACTACTAGCGAGACTAAAGTCTCTCTGCAAAAACATAAATTAAGCAACGTGAGTACAAATGTACCCAGCAAGACTTACATCAGAACTAACTACATATGCATCATTATCAACAAAGGGGATGGTGGGTTTTAAGTGCAGCAAGCCAGCTTTGACTCGGTGGCTATCCTGAACTACGACTGCAAGTAACTCTTTTGAGGTGGCGCACACGAGTCCACATATTCACCATATCAATACACCACTATGGATTCGCTCCCGTCTCCCGACGAGAACGCCATCCATAGCACTCACGCTTATCTTGCGTATTTTAGGGTATCCACTTTCACTTGTCTATGAACTGTACAGGCAACCCAGAATTCCTTTACCGGACATGGCTATTTGAATAGATAATGTTAACCCTGCAGGGGTGTACTTCTTCACACACGCTCTCACCACTTACCGCCGTTTACATGACATGTACTCGGCAACCTTCAAGCGGAAGCCCAGCGAGGGTGTCGGCCACGACCTGACTAACCACACAAGTCTCTCGTCCAGGTTTATCGCCTATTCGGGTTCCATCCGCAAGGAGATCCGGCCGGGGTGTCGCTCACGGCCCCAAACGATGTGAGCAGGGTTCCCAAGCCCACCATCCGGGTGCCACTTGGTACACCGTGCCACTGTTCCTAGTCTGTCCCAAGCCCACCTATACCGGGTGCCACTTGGTAGACTACTAACACTACCTACAAACACCAGAAACTAGTTGCAACTCCTGGACAGAGATCGAGTTGATTAATAAGTCGAGAGAGTCAATTAAGGATCCCAATGTGTTGTAGTAGCTGTTCATGGATCACAAACACAGAACTCAGTTCCTGAGGACGGCTGCAATGAGACAACCCACCATGTGCTCCTACATTGCCTCTCACCGCTACCTTTACCAAATCGTGTTCACACACTTAGCTCACACACAGCAGGACATGTTTACACACCTCCGATTCATCCCCGATGAATCATACCTGACTCAACTCTAAGCAGTAGCAGGCATGACAAACAAGCATGAATGAGTAGGCACATCAGGGCTCAAACAACTCCTACTCATGCTAGTGGGTTTCATCTATTTACTGTGGCAATGACAGGTCATGCAGAGGATAAAGGGGTTCAGCTACCGCAGCAAGTAACAAATATGTCGTTGTTGTCCTAATGCAGTAGAAGAGAGCAAGAGCGAGAGAGTGGGATTTTATCGGAATGAACAAGGGGGTTTTGCTTGCCTGGCACTTTTGAAGATAATATAGCTCTTCATCGGTGTCATCGAACTCATCGTCGGAACAACGTCTACTAAGGGGGGACAAACACTGGCAAACAGAGAAGAAACACGATCAATGCAATGCACAATATGATGCATGATATGACATGGCAATATGAATGTGTTTTGGGCTAATGCAAGCTAGAACGGATTGAGATGAGTCCATTTGAACCAAAGGTTCAAATGCAAACTCATTTTAAGAGGTCATAATAGTGCATTAACTTGTTTCACCTAAACAGCAACGTTAATGTGTTCTAACATGCATGAAACAAGTGCAGATGGATAGATTGGATTTTTCTGATCATTTTTCGTATATAATTTATTTGATTTGGACCTACGGTTGATTTTATATGAATTTTAGAAGTTTATACTATTTTCTGGAATTTCCTGAATAAACTTAAATCCAGAAAATACTTTACTGCATCAGCATTGCATCACTGTGACGTCAGCAGGTCAACAGGGGTTGTTCGGGTCAAACCTGACTAGTGGGGCCTACTGGTCAGTGTCACGATGCTGGTTAGGTCACTGACGTGTGGGCCCAGTCAACGGCCAAGTCAGTGGGTCAACTCAGGCATGTGGGTCCCGCTGGGTTTTAAACTAACCTAAACAGAAACTAAACTGGGAATAATTAGGGCGCGGGGCCCATTCGTCAATGGCCCAGGGGGTTGGTTAGCGGTGTGTTTAGGCCCTAATCACAGCCACGTCAGCGGTCGACGCCGGCGACCAAAAGCACGGCGGTGGCTCGCCGGAGATGCTCGGGGACGGAGCTACGGAGCATCGTTTCGCTCGTGGTTTGCAGCTACGGGACGCTGGCAGTGAGGCGCATCCGGTGGTGGCCGCGTGGTGTGCTGGGGGTGTGTGTAGCAGCGGCGGCGGTGAGCCGGGCGGCCGCCGGAGTTCGGGAATCCAAGCTTTAGGCGTTACGGGGCACGGCGGGCGCGGCCGATGGGCTCTACGGGTTGCTGGGGTCACCAGGAACACTCGGAGGCAATGAGCGCAGGTGGAGGAGCTCGGGAGCACGAAGCTCACCGTCCATGGCGGCGGCCGGAGCTCGGGTTCGGCGGGGCAGCTAGCTAGGGGACAAAATCAAGTGCACGGAAGTGAGGGGAAGAGAAGAGGAGCTCACGAGGAGTCGATTGGAGCAGACGGCGAGCTCGGGGGAGGTCGGACGGCGGCGAGTCGGCGATGGAGATCCGCGGCGGCCGACGATGAAGAAGTGGTCATGGACGGCGCGTTGGAGCTCTTCCGGCCATGTGAGCTGACGGAGAGGACGAGGGTGGCACAGCGGAGCTCGTGGGCTGGTCAGAGAAGCGAGGGGGAGGCGGTGGCCACGGCAGCAGCAAGCGGCGGCGAAGGCAGCGTTCGGTTGTGAGAGGGAGAGAGAGCAGAGGAGGGGAGAAGGCACGGGAGAGAGTGAGAGGGGGCCGGGGCTGCGTGGCGCTGCAAGAGGCGTCCAGGGGGAGGAGGAGGCAGCCAGGCAAGGAGGAGGTGGCCGGCGTGTGGCTGCGAGCGCCGGGCACGCGCCCCTGCCTACTGGCGTGAGGAGGAAGGCGACAGAGAGGCTGCGGTGGTGGGCTGGGCCGGCTTTGGTGGGCTACACAGGTAGGTGCCCAGGTAAGTGGCCCAGGTAAGCGTTCTCTCTCTCTCTTCTAAATTCTTTCTGTTTTCTATTATTCTGTAGTTTTAGGGCTTTATTAAAAATACCAGAACAAACCCAAAAATCAAGGAACTGCTCATGGATACTGTTTAGAATAATACCAACAGCAAACATTTTAGTTCATGATTATTTGGACATTTAAAATATTTTATAGCATTTAAATGCCCAAATGCAAATAGAGTATGATTTAATCCAGAGCCCAAATATGTCATGGAAAAATGTGCATCACCTCTGGTTACCGTTTCCAGCATTTTCCAAGAATGATGAATATTTTTGGAAGCCATTTGGATTTCTGGAAATATTTTGGTTGAACCTAGTGAATTCCTTTAATGCTAGGGTTTAGGCAATCCCTATTTCAAGTTCATTTGGAAAATTAAACATGATGCACACATGAAGGGCTAGCCTACTGCATACCAGGACTAGGGATGTGACAACTCGCCCCCCACTAAACAAGAATCTTGTCCCGAGATTTAGGCGTAGGGTAAGATGAAGGGGAAACTCAACTAATGCAATCTTCACGATCCAGGTGGCACTTCATCAGAACGTTGAATCGATCACCATCTTCGACTCGATGTCTTCCTCTGAGAACTCCAACTAACATGACAAGAAGAGGAAAGGAAAACTCTAGAAGAATCGATCTTCTCGAAGATCGAACAACTCAGGATCAACTCACGGAATGAGATATAGAACCATCTCTCGGGTTGAGACACAAAATACACATCAAGAGGGGTGGAAAGAAACGGGTGACGAAGGTTCACTAGGTGGACAACAATTTCACGCTCAAGAAGGTGGTGAATGGTTGTCAACGTAGCGAGGAGTTGAGTTTCCATGATACCACAACGAGACACCTTAGGGATGGTGACTCGTAGATATATCCCCTTAGGTGGCAAAAGAATTACCTTTGATTGAGAGATCATTGAAACTCTTTATACCAGCCTAAGGAAATTCTCGAGCGATCGTTTAGAGGGGTTCGGTAGAATGGCATACCCGGATTAGAATGGATGATGTGGATTACCTTGTTGAAAACAACACAAGGGATGATTTTAGTAACTGGGGAGAAGCTCAACAGTAGAGAGTGGGTCCACTGTTTGAAAAGTTATAGCACAATCGAGGAAACTGAGAGCAATCCCAGTTAGTGCCGATGATAACACCTAGCGCTTGTGTGTGCTCTCAAGAACTTGAGCATTTCCATATTCATCAAGGTTTTACCAATTTCCGTGTCAAGGGTCCTGGCAACACAACACACTACCATGATGAATAGTGATGGATGATGCAGATGCAAAGGAAGATAACACCTTCTCAGATTTCACCTTAGCAATGCGAAGGTCACAAAATCTGGATAATCGACCGAGAGACATTTAGCACTCCGCTTCTAATGTTCTCCTTGATGTGCTAGCGTAACCCATTCATAGATATGGTTTGATATCTAGAACATCAAGTAAAAAGGTCGGACTTCGGGAGCACAAAAATCCATAAGGAACAACTACTAGAATAAGTTCTACGAGATCCTTATGGGGAGGTGGCCAACTTCTTCAATCAAGATACTACAATAATAGGTCTTCCGGCTGGGTGTGTTGGCCACGACATCAACTTTACCGGTTATCGAGGGACCAATATTATAGTTCTTGGGAAAACGTTCCAACCATCATATCTGCCTGAGATTCAGATCTGGTTGGTGTTAGGATATTCCAGACTCATCGAGTCTAGAAAGAAAAATGAAGTTTGCAACACAATCGACGAGACGACGTTGCGAGATTCTCGGAAATGGACTACGATAGCAAGCTCCAAAACATGAGCTGGTTCTGCTACATACATGTGAACATGTTGTCATAGACACGCATGACCACGTAGCAGTCTTATAATAAAACACTACCGAGTTCAGGTGGGGAACCATCATCGAGGATATCAAAGTCCTTACATAAGGCATGCTCTTAAGAAGGAACTTCTTCTCCCTGAACAAATCAATTAGTGGCTTAGTATGCTAGGGATACATATGGAATGAAGGTAGCTAGTCTCACAAACCAATGTATACATCGCACATGCATGACTGACTTGAGATGATTCCAGAGGAGGCAAGACAAACTTTCTCGAATTCACGGCGGCAACTTTCACCAAGTACACGTGAATCAGAGGTAGTCACTTCTTTCATCCAAACATATGCTTCATGAACGAAACACGAAGAAATGCTTACACAAGTTTCCAACACTAGCTTGATGTCCGACAAAATCATGGAGAGGATAAGGATGTTGTCAATGGGCTCAACAACAATTTATCAAAATTTCCATAAAATGGAATTCCATGACTAGGTGAACAAGGTGATAGCATTGGTCAGACCAAAAGATGTAATGGTGTATGCTCGAGGGTTCAACCACGAATAAGACAACACTACGAACATCGTTGGTTCTGATTTGATTTGAGAATAGCCCACACTCAAATCAAAGATTGGATAACATGATAGGTCCAGTAACTGATCACACGGACCAATCGGTGAAGATATCATCTTTCTTCAACACACACACACAAAAAGATCCCTTAACATGAACTAAGTCAGACAAGCTTTTATCTTCCAACTCTCCAAGTTGTTGTTTGGCTTAACCAACTAGCTCAGGGGTATCCCACCATAGATTCTTGGAGAAGGGGTGGTTACAAGGAACCAACTTGATCACAAACTCAACATAGCGGTCAGGTGGCGACCTGGTGATACTTCTGAGAAGATATTTGGAAAATCACGAACCACTGATATGTTACTAAGCTCGAGAACAATCTTGCTTTTCAGGGCAAGATGATACGATCAAAAGAGCGAGGGATTGGCACTATCCTAACTCATTGATCGAAGGGTGCACCGGAAATAAGGACTAGGTAGCATAATCAGTTTTAGAATGATAATTCAATAATCAGCACGCTAAGAATGAGGTTGTTGTCCATTTAACTACCAAGCAACGGAGTTGCTAGGCGTATAGGTTTCACACATCACGATTCACTTGTCGGCATTCTGGTTGCGATAACACGGAACCGAGGAATGAATAAGGATGGCGAGAAGTATCACTACGTCAAGAATTCATAAGAGATGGTGCACAATTCCCATGACATTCTTGATATAAAGATGGTAATACTCCAAGGTAAAGCGGAACAAGAGCTAGATTAGCATTTTGATCCGTGGAACACAACGGCTTTGACCCAATCCTGGATATGGATGAGGTACTGGAGTTTGTTCTCCTAGTCATCCTGAATAGAATGGCTTGATGGACCACAAGAATAATAAGCATTGATAACACGAATGCACAATTACTCCTGACTATCAATTGATAGACGCAGATCGGAATACGACTGAAGAGGGACAACTCAAAGGAACATATATCTTTCTGAGTTGTGGATGCATAGATTAGTATGTCGAGCAAAGCTCAACATTTCTTCCGGATAACCCATGCAGAAGGTAGAACTGGCAGATTCACAATATAGAATGGAGAACTCATCAAGAGCACTCTGGTTGTGATCTTTTGGTTCAAAAGAACTCCTGCCAAGAATGGTTCATGGTATTTGGGAGAACGATATACCACGGACCTCGGGGACTATCGCAAAGGTTGCTAATATTATAAAGGAACTAGCAAACACTAACAACAAGAAGTAAGTAGAGTAATCTTGGGTTCAGAAACCCAGAAGTGGAATACCTACATACTAAGTGGCATCACGGGATGCTTTTGAGAATAAAGGCCAGAATCATCACACTGGGAACACAAAACATGGCTAGACTACTAGATGATCCCCTAGGACATCTAGGGTCATAATAATAACTCCAACATAAATGTCGAGGCAATAGAGTACCTCAACTCACCGATTAGCATGGTTAATCTGGCCCAAAGAAACATCAGAACAGGAAGAAGGAATTTGCAAATGCATCAGATTATTTGGAAACCTGGGATGACTCAGACAGCATAACGGTTGTATAAGCTCGAAAAGATTTGAGACATGCTACAAAAATGGTGGCATAACCACTCAGAAGCACAAAATCAAGGTTTTGAGATCAACAGTTACATACAGAGGTAGAAACTGAACTGAGGCTTAAATCCAACAATCTTATGAGTCTACTGATTAGTAACACATGATCCTAATAGAAAGAAGAGAAATCCTAGTTCCTTAACCCCGTAGGAAAGATATGATGACTCAGATCAAAAGGGCATAAGGTATAAGGAGTAAAAAGAGCCTTACGTTCCATCCCACAATCAATTCCCTTATATAACTAAAGAATTTCTAGACTCAACTTCGACCAGTTTGGCTTGGTAATCCTACAGGCAGTCAGGCTCTAATACCAAAGCTGTCAGAACCCCGATCCTAAGTCAACCGATCTAGCATGTAACACATCATATCACTTTGCGGCCTCACGCACGGTATTCCCACGGGTGCCACCTTACCTGGCCCAGGACCGTTTGCGCCTTTTGGCTCACGTATATGACAGTGCCACTAGCATCCATATGACAAAGAACCCGGGCTGACATGGCTAGTCGTGAACCCAAAGTGGCACTAACTTACAGGGACAAGCATCCATGACCCAGCATCGAACGTGTCGGTCATCAGCGAGTGAGTCCAGGCTGTAGCACTGGGCTAGCAGGACTCCGGTGAACCGGGCTGTAGCGGGCTAACGGGACTCCGGTATTCATCGCGTGACATTTCCCCAAAGGGACAGACATAGGAACAAAGAAGGACACATGCCGGCCAGCCTAAGTGTTCCGGAGCAGTAGCAAGCTACCATGGCTCAGCGGAAACACTAGGAGACATTTCCCGGTAAGAGAGGCTACTAAGGATAAACAACTAGATAGTCAGATCCCACACATACCAAGCATTTCAATAACATACACACAATATGCTCGATATGTGCAAATACTGCATGGCATCACAACATGACTCTACAACTCAAGTATTTATTCAATAGGCTCCGAGGAGCGAGATATTACAAACATGGGTCTCATGACCCAACAATCAGAGCATCCAAGTCAAAGCAAAAGCGGAAGCTTAACATGTCTGAGTACAGACATCTACAAATGAAAAAGGCTGAGAAGCCTGGCTATCTACTAGATCCTGCCGAGGGCACAAGATCGTAGCTGAGGTAACAAGCTAAACGTCGAAGTCCACGCGGAACTACTAGCGAGACTGAAGTCTCTCTGCAAAAACATAAATTAAGCAACATGAGTACAAATGTACCCAGCATGACTTACATCAGAACTAACTACATATGCATCATTATCAACAAAGGGGATGGTGGGGTTTAACTGCAGCAAGCCAGCTTTGACTCGGTGGCTATCCTGAACTACGACTGCAAGTAACTCCTTTGAGGTGGCGCACACGAGTCCACATATTCACCATATCAATACACCACTATGGATTCGCTCCCGTCTCCCTACGAGAACGCCATCCATAGCACTCACGCTTATCTTGCGTATTTTAGGGTATCCACTTTCACTTGTCTATGAACTGTACAGGCAACCCAGAAGTCCTTTACCACGGACACGGCTATTCGAATAGATAATGTTAACCCTGCAGGGGTGTACTTCTTCACACACGCTCTCACCACTTACCGCCGTTTACATGACATGTACTCGGCAACCTTCAAGCAGAAGCCCGGCGAGGGTGTGGGCCACGACCTGAATAACCACACAAGTCTCTCGTCCAGGTTTATCGCCTATTCGGGTTCCATCCGCAAGGAGATCCGGCCGGGGTGTCGCTCACGGCCCCAAACGATGTGAGCAGGGTTCCCAAGCCCACCATCCGGGTGCCAGTTGGTACACCGTGCCACTGTGCCTAGTCTGTCCCAAGCCCACCTGTACCGGGTGCCACTTGGTAGACTACTAACACTACCTACAAACACCAGAAACTAGTTGCAACTGCTGGACAGAGATCGAGTTGATTAATAAGTCGAGAGAGTCAATTAAGGATCCCAATGTGTGGTAGTAGCTGTTCATGGATCACAAACACAGAACTCTGTTCCTGAGGACGGCCGCAATGAGACAACCCACCATGTACTCCTACATGGCCTCTCACCGCTACCTTTACCAAATCGTGTTCACACACTTAGCTCACACACAGCAGGACATGTTTACACACCTCCGATTCATCCCCGATGAATCAGACCTGACTCAAGTCTAAGCAGTAGCAGGCATGACAAACAAGCATGAATGAGTAGGCACATCAGGGCTCAAACAACTCCTACTCATGCTAGTGGGTTTCATCTATTTACTGTGGCAATGACAGGTCATGCAGAGGATAAAGGGGTTCAGCTACCGCAGCAAGTAACAAATATGTCGTTGTTGTCCTAATGCAGTAAAAGAGAGCAGGAGTGAGAGAGTGGGATTTTATCGGAATGAACAAGGGGGTTTTGCTTGCCTGGCACTTTTGAAGATAATATAGCTCTTCATCGGTGTCATCGAACTCATCGTCGGAACAACGTCTATTGAGGGGGGGGACAAACACCGGCAAACAGAGAAGAAACACGATCAATGCAATGCACAATATGATGCATGATATGACATGGCAATATGAATGTGTTTTGGGCTAATGCAAGCTAGAATGGATTGAGATGAGTCCATTTGAACCAAAGATTCAAATGCAAACTCATTTTAAGAGGTCATAATAGTGCATTAAATTGTTTCACCTAAACAGCAAGGTTAATGTGTAATAACATGCATGAAACCAGTGCAGATGGATAGATTGGATTTTTCTGATCATTTTTCATATATAATTTATTTGATTTGGACCTACGGTTGATTTTATATGAATTTTAGAAGTTTATACTATTTTTTGGAATTTCCTGAATAAACTTAAATCCAGAAAATGCTTTACTGCATCAGCATTGCATCACTGTGACGTCAGCAGGTCAACAGGGGCTGTTCGGGTCAAACCTGACTAGTGGGGCCTACTGGTCAGTGTCACGGTGCTGGTTAGGTCACTGACGTGTGGGCCCAGTCAACGGCCAAGTCAGCGGGTCAACTCAGGCATGTGGGTCCCGCTGGGTTTTAAACTAACCTAAACAGAAACTAAACTGGGAATCATTAGGGCACGGGGCCCATTCGTCAGTGGCCCAGGGGGTTGGTTAGCGGTGTGTTTAGGCCCTCATCACGGCCACGTCAGCGGTCGACGCCGGCGACCAAAAGCACGGCGGTGGCTCGCCGGAGATGCTCGGGGACGGAGCTACGGAGCATCGTTTCGCTCGTGGTTTGCATCTACGGGACGCTGGCAGTGAGGCGCATCTGGTGGTGGCCGCGTGCTGTGCTGGGGTGTGTGTAGCAGCGGCGGCGGCGAGCCGGGCGGCCGCCGGAGTTCGGGAATCCAAGCTTTAGGCGTTACGGGGCACGGCGGGCGCGGCCGATGGGCTCTACGGGTTGCTGGGGTCACCAGGAACACTCGGAGGCAACGAGCGCAGGTGGAGGAGCTCGGAAGCACGAAGCTCACCGTCCATGGCGGCGGCCGGAGCTCGGGTTCGGCGGGGCAGCTAGCTAGGGGACGAAATCAAGTGCACGGAGTGAGGGGAAGAGAAGAGGAGCTCACGAGGAGTCGATTGGAGCAGACGGCAAGATCAGGGGAGGTCGGACGGCGGCGAGTCGGCGATGGAGATCCGCGGCGGCCGACGATGAAGAAGTGGTCGTGGACGGCGCGTTGGAGCTCTTCCGGCCATGTGAGATGACGGAGAGGACGAGGGTGGCACAGCGGAGCTCGTGGGCTGGTCAGAGAAGCGAGGGGGAGGCGGTGGCCGTGGCAGCAGCAAGCGGCGGCGACGGCAGCGTTCGGTTGCGAGAGGGAGAGAGAGCAGAGGAGGGGAGAAGGCACGGGAGAGAGTGAGAGGGGGCCGGGGCTGCGTGGCGCTGCGAGAGGCGTCTAGGGGGAGGAGGAGGCAGCCAGGCAAGGAGGAGGTGGCCGGCGTGTGGCTGCAAGCGCCGGGCACGCGCCCCTGCCTACTGGCGCGAGGAGGAAGGCGACAGAGAGGCTGCGGTGGTGGGCTGGGCCGGCTTTGGTGGGCTGCACAGGTAGGTGGCCAGGTAAGTGGCCCAGGTAAGCGTTCTCTCTCTCTCTTCTAAATTCTTTCTGTTTTCTATTATTCTGTAGTTTTAGGGCTTTATTAAAAATACCAGAACAAACCCAAAAATCAAGGAACTGCTCATGGATATTGTTTAGAATAATACCAACAGCAAACTTTTTAGTTCATGATTATTTGGACATTTAAAATATTTTATAGCATTTAAATGCCCAAATGCAAATAGAGTATGATTTAATCCAGAGCCCAAATATGTCGTGGAAAAATGTGCATCACCTCTGGTTACTGTTTCCAGCATTTTCCAAGAATGATGAACATTTTTGGAAGCCATTTGGATTTCTGGAAATATTTTGGTTGAACCTAGTGAATTCCTTTAATGCTAGGGTTTAGGCAATCCTCATTTCAAGTTCATTTGGAAAATTAAACATGATGCACACATGAAGGGCTAGCCTACTGCATACCAGGACTAGGGATGTGACAGTCAGCTTCAGCGCCCACGCACAAGGTGCGGGGGTGTTTGCAAAAAATAGCGTGTTTTCACACTTAATCCGACGTCTCGGTCCTGTAAAGGAGGTGGTAGCGTAGCGAACGAGGCAACCGGACTATAATGCTTTATCACTTTCACTTAGCCATGGAGTTCGAGGGTGGGGCTACGACATAGCCCCTGGGGGCACCGCGCTCTCCGAATTCGGGGTGCGTATGTGCCTGACCGGAAACGGCCCTTCGTCAAAGCGGAGGAATTCTAAACATTCCCATGGTCGATCGAGTGGTTGACCAGTCTCTCGCTGTATCATGACAGTCAGTTTTTCGGCTTTCTCTACTGAGGTGCTCGCCCAGCCGAACTGGGGCACAATCGCAGTAGTTCTCCTGGTGCCGCGTTAGCCGATGATACGGAACGTAAGGCAGCAAAACACAGGAGCCGGGCAAACCCAACATTTGACCAAAGACATGATTCGGAGATGATGCATATAAGGCCTAAGTCGAGACGCCGAACACTCCCAAAGGTGTTCGGTCTTTACAATAGCAGGCAAAACAATGCCCTAAGCCCCTTGTGTCCAGGTACGGGCAAGTTCTTCTGGCGCGGCCGATGCCAAAACGCCAGTCTCCACTCTGGTTATAATGACAAAACAGGGGATTATAGCAACAAGAGACAGTAAGAAAGGTTTACATAGGGTCTTAGTCTGAAAAGAGTCTTTGCAACGGGTCCCTAGTGCACGTCTACGCCTGTGTCTCCGTTGTGCCGTATCCTGGACGGGTGTGCACGCTGTTCATCTATAAAAAGAGAGGAACTTAGTTTGAAAAGAAATCATGCGAGAGAGTGCATAAAAAATTGAAATATAGATTAATAAAGCTGAGCCTATGCTCGCTCATTATGGCTTGTATGTACAAACCCTTGTGAAGGGTTGTGCGGCTAGGTAGCCCCTAGGTTATTTATTCCGGACTCGTCCAGCCGTGTCTGGGGTCTCAGGCGACCTTTTAATGAAATGGTGCCACGTGGACCGGGCGTTTTAAGCGTAAGAGACGCGTAATGTGGTATTGCATTGAAGCAGACGAAAGCTTCCCGTCCTAGTGATGCTTGATAGCTACTTTTAAATGGGGAGACATGAAAGGTTAGCTTTTCTCGTCGGAAGTTGTCAGGTGACCCGAACACAACTTCTAGTAATAATGAACCTGTGCACCTGGCGTAAGGGCCTGGCGCCATTCCTTTGAAGGAAGTGCGGCTATGCCGAATTGTAGTGGGGTCTATCCCAACTTGCGGATTGTGTCCGGATATAGCAGGTTTTAAGTCACTGCCGCCGTCCATCAAAAACCTGCGTGAATTGCAGTCCGTCTATTATGGGATCCAATATCAGGGCAGTCTATCCTGCGTTCCGGATACTTCTGGACTAATCCCGATGGTCGAAAGCGATTGGTTTTGACATCCAATCTCGGTGTTCCACTGGGGTGGACCGTGCGACACTTGTCTTAGCGAGTGCCTTGTTGGTTTTCCGTAATATCACATGAAGTGAGTTAACTGTTTTGACTTCTTGTGGGAAAGTCTTTTGACCTCCGGTGCTCTGCTGGCAGGGTTCGTCATCGTCTTCGTTTGGCGCATCGAGCCCCTTGTGTCCGGCGTTGAGTCTGCCGGACTGTTTAAAAACCCAACAATTTCGGTTGGTATGGTTTGCAGGCCTTCCGGAGGTACTGTGGATTTGACATATCCGATCTAGAATTTTTTTTAAACTTGATAGCTCGTCGCTGTTGTCCTTAAGAGGCAGTGTTTTATTGTTCGGCCGCGAGCTTTTGAATCCGGCGTTGACCGTCGTGCCCTTTGGGCTTTTTTCTTTATTCCGGCGCTGATCTTTCCTGCGCCGTGATTTTCCGTTTCCATCTCTGATCACGGATGTACTCGGGTCACTGGTGCTGCATCTTGCTAGCCAGCTGTCTTCTCCTGCGCAAAAGCGCGTCATGAGGCTTGTTAGCGCGGCCATTGTTCTTGGCTTCTCTTGGCCGAGGTGTCTGGCAAGCCATTCGTCTTGGACGTTGTGTTTAAAAGCTGCTAAGGCTTCCGCGTCCGGACAGTCGACTATTTGGTTCTTTTTGGTGAACCTGTTCCAGAATTTGCGTGTTGACTCTCCGGGCTGTTGGGTTATATGACTCAGATCATCTGCATCCGGAGGGCGGACATAAGTCCCTTGAAAATTTGCTCTAAACGCGTCCTCAAGCTCTTCCCAACTTCCAACAATGTTTTCTGGGAGGCTTTTGAGCCAATGTCGAGCTAGCCCTTTGAGCTTGAGGGGTAGGTATTTTATGGCGTGGAGATCATCTCCTCTAGCCATGTGTATGTGTAGTATTTAATCTTCTATTTAGACTCTGGGGTCTGTTGTGACGTCGTATGCCTCTATGTTTATGGGTTTGAACCCTGCTGGAAATTCATGATCCAGCACCTCATCGGTAAAACATAGCGGGTGCGCGGCGCCCCTGTATTTGGGTGTGCCGCTGTCTTCGAACACTTGTCGTGTTGTGTTACTTCCTGGGGCCCTCTTTTTTGGCCCGTAGATGGAACTAGTTGGGCCATCTGTTTTCCCAGGATCATAAGTCGGCTTGTGTGCGGCGCCGCTTGTCGCTTTGTGCCTGTCATCTGGCCGTCTATCCGTCCAGGCGGCCTCTTTATTTTTTGACTGTGAGGGCTCTATGGCTTCCTCGTCAAATTCTGGCAGCAGCTTGCACTTCGGGTAGCTCTTTGTTTGATGGCCATTGCCATATTTGTCTGCGGTATTGAGTACTTTGCTCCACTTCATTCTGAGTATGTCTTCCGCTGTTTTGAGCTTCCATTTTTCCTTCTTCAAACTTCTTGCAGTGGCGACGAGTCTTTTGTGAAGGTTCTTATGCTCCGGTGGTGTGTCCAGACTTATGATTGCTCCATGAAGGGGTTGATTATCCGGTTCGTCCTGTTCGTCGTCCGCTGGTTTGCCCTGCTCTATCGCTGGGTCGTTAAGAATGCTGCTTTGATCGAGGCGGGACTTAGGGCGGCGTCTACGTCGCCGTTTTGGTTGTTTATCGGCGGGATTATCTGCCGCGTCCCGTTGTTCCTCGGTATCGCTTCCCTTTGGGGTGTCCACCATATGTATGTCATGTGACGAGGTGGCCTTCCAGTGCCCTGTAGGCGCTGGTTCTTGATCGTCTCCAGCATCGTCGTCCATACTGTTGATGTCTTCGGAGTCGTATTTTAGCACGTCGGTTAGATCGTCGATGGTGGCTACGAAGTGGGTGGTGGGTGGGCTCTGAATTTCTTCGTCCTCCGCGTCCCAACCATCCTGGCCGTAGTTCGGCCAGGGCTCTCTGGATAGCGAGAGATGCTTTAGCGAAATTAAGATATCGCCGAAGGGTGAGTGCTGAAAGATGTCCGCAGCGGTGAATTCCATGATCGGCGCCCAATCGGACTCGACTGGCAGGGGCGCAGGAGGTTCGGAGTCCGGCAGAGAGTCCGGCACCTCGGAGTCATGAGCTCTATGCGGGACAAGCTAAGTGTTCGGCTCCATCGTCATGGAAGTTGCAGCTCCCGAGGCCATGTCCAGCCATCCGTCCTCAATCTGAGCGATCGGCTCCGGACTATGGGTCGGAACGGATTCGTGTGCGGCCTCCAAGGTGCTGTCCGGCGGCAGAGTTAGGTCGTGCCCATCGTGATAGCGCGACACGCTCGGCTGTGGCTCAGATCCATCGAAGATCAAGTCCCCGCGGATATCGGCCCTGAAGTTTAGGCTTCCAAACCTGACCTGACGGCCAAGGGCATAGCTTTCGATCTGCTCCAGATGGCCAAGTGAGTTGGCCCGCAGTGCGAAGTCGCTGAATACGACGATCTGTCCGGGGAGAAAAGTCTCACCCAGGACTGCGTCGTTGTCGATTGAAGAGGCCATCAAGCCTATCGGTGACGACACAGAGGAACTCTCAATGAATGCACCAATGTCGGTGTCAAAACCGGCGGATCTCGAGTAGGGGGTCCCGAACTGTGCGTCTAGGCGGATGGTAACAGGAGACAAGGGACACGATGTTTTACCCAGGTTCGGGCCCTCTTGATGGAGGTAAAACCCTACGTCCTGCTTGATTGATATTGATATTGTGGATGTTTACATGAGTGGATCTACCACGAGATCAAGGAGGCTAAACCCTAGAAGCTAGCCTATGGTATGATTGTAATGGTTGTTGTTGTGTCCTACGAACTAGAGCCATCCAGTTTATATAGACACCGCAGAGGGCTAGGGTTACATAGAGTCGGTTACAATGGTAGGAGATCTACATATCCGTATCGCCAAGCTTTCCTTCCACGCCAAGGAAAGTCCCATCCGGACACGGGACGAAGTCTTCAATCTTGTATCTTCATAGTCTTGGAGTCCGGTCGATGATGATAGTCCGGCCGATGATAGTTCGGCTGATGATGGTAGTTCGGCTATCCGGACACCCCCTAATCCAGGACTCCCTCAAGCACTATGCAAGACTTATGCATTTGATCCTGATATGGTTATCACCTTTGATATTCGTCCGGAAGATGATATTGAAGGTAATACCGACATCTGGGTCGATGTGCAAATGCTTCCAGTTATACCATTATGTAAGTTTCTCAACCATATTTATGTCTTTGATATTGTTTATTCAAAAATAGTTGACAACTAATTTGTATTGTCAGCTTATTTCCGTGCAAGAAAACATGTCCAGCGCTTGGTAGACAGGACCGTATACTGTCCTGGGGCTGAACTCAACTGCGAGGAGCTCAGTCATTATGTTTCATGGCTTGAGGATCTTGATACTGTCAAAACAAATTTTCTTCCTGCATTTAGAAATGTTAGTACTGAAAATGTGCGACCAATAGTGTTCGTAATGAACTACGGTCACATCTATTTAGGAAGGATGGTAAGATTTTTACTATTTGTCATCGGTGCATCTTTTCCATACATTATTTTTGAAGCTAAACTTCATTGCTAAGTATGTTACTGTATGATGTTCTTCAACAGGGACCCCTGATGAATGTTGTGCCTTATGGGATCGAGACTAAAGGTACCATGAGTATTATCATCTTACAGCCAAGATATCCTATAGATTACTTTAGTGCATTCAAGATTAGCGACGGATGCTTAATAGTGCAAGACTGGACCAAATATGTGATGGGGGAGCGTAGAGAAGTACTAGGGGGCAGCAAACAGATGCGCTACCCATGATTAGGAGACAGGTTCATCTGCATGCTCTAGTTTGATCGAGGAGGAGAGCTATATATGTTTTATGTTATTTTACCTAAGAGAGAGTAGCAGGACTGATTAGCTAGCTAGAAATGAGTTTGAGGATGATGATGTGCTACACTATTACTATGATGATAAAATAGCTAGTGTTGTTGGTAATGACTATGATGATTATTAGTAGCTAGTGTTAGTGCTGATTAAATAAATACTGTTGGTGGTAATGACTATGATGATGATTAAATAGCTTGTGCTGGCGGATTAGATTCAAGTGGAGGCAACATGTGGTGCACATCGAAATTACTACTAGTCCAAACTAGATAAAGTTTGGATCAGTAGTATACTTTTGACATGCACCACATATTGCCTCCACTTGAACCTAATCCACCTTCATTTAATACACTGTTATGGACATAATGATGTAACCCTCATAATAGCTGGTATTGTACCAATATTTGTATGATGGCGCATAAATACACTAAAAATAAAAAAAATAAAAAAAATACTAGTAGCGATGGAAAGAAAACACGCTGCAAGTAGATACCTTAGCAGTAGCGTGGTACTGCACAAACGTTGCAGCTATTTGTCCTAGCAGTAGCGCGTGTTGGCATGCGTTACTGCTAAGCAATAGCTGTAGCGCCTTATTAGTAGCGCGGCCACCCGCGCTACTAGTGGGCACAAAACACGCGCTACTGCTAGGGTTTTCCCTAGTAGTGTTAACAAACTAAACAAGCCAGCTCGCAAGTTATTGAGTCGAGGCAATCTTAGATTTGAGCTGATTATACTAACGAGTCGAGTCGACCTGGCTCATTAATGAAACAAGCTTTAGCGAGTCGAGTCGAGATGTCTCGACTCGGCTCAAATTCCACCCCTATCCGCTACCCCATCCATCGTCGTCCTCCTCCACCATGCCAGAGCTGGTACCTCAACGTCGTCATCCATTACAAGAGATCGACCTCTTTCATCCATGGCTCTAGACCAGGATCCTTGCATCGCATACTCTCGCTTCATCCACGCCATCGTCGACCTTGCCGAGACCGCTCCTACGACCATCTCGTCGACTACGATAGGATATTTCCCCTATCGCCCACGTCTGCCATCCTAGATCTGCTTCCACGTTGCCGACACCCATCGCTACCGCAGCACCCTCAATGTCTTAGTAGATGCTTATACGGCGCTGCACCAGAGGCCGTACTCTTTCGTATCTACTCAAGTTATTTATATCAACAACAAGATAAATCGCCACTCCTTTACTGTGATTTCTTGTCCATCACTTAGAATCTTACTTGTTAGTTGAAAGCAAACATTGGTTGCGAAGTTGCCTTAGTCCGGTTTGCACCTTCAGATCCGCCATGGCACGCTCAACACTATACTTGCAATGCTCATGGTTTTCCCCCTTTATATTCCACATTAGCTTAAATACCACTCGACTGAATTTCAATTTGGGGCCAGTCCATCTTTGAGAGTTCGCTGGAGTTCGCTGGAGGGAAGGAAGGGGCTCGCCGAAGGGCTGCCCCAATATCTATCTTAGGGTTTTGAGTGTGGACGATGGTTGTGGGGGGCGGTCATCGGGCTGTGGTGGGGCCTGATACTTCTCCAACGTATCTATAATTTTTTATTGTTCCATGCTATTATATTACCCCTTTTGGATGTTTATGGGCTTTATTTTACACATTTATATCATTTTTGGGACTAACCAACTAACCGGAGGCCCAGCCCATATTGCTGTTTTTTTGCCTACTTCAGTATTTCGAAGAAAAGGAATATCAAACGGAGTCCAAACGGAATGAAACCTTCGGGAGCGTGATTTTTGGAACGAACGTGATCCAAAGGACTTGCAGTGCAAGTCAAGAAGTAGCCGAGGCTCCCACGAGATAGGAGGGCCCCCCCTATAGGGCGTGCCCCCCTGTCTCGTGGGCCCCTCGGGCGGCCACCGATGTACTTCTTCCTCCTATATATACCTACGTACCCTGAAAACATCCAGGAGCAAGACGAAACACATTTTCCGCCACCGTAACCTTCTGTATCCGCGAGATCTCATCTTGGAGCCTTCGCCAGCACTCTGCCGGAGGGGGACTCGACCACGGAGGGCTTCTACATCCACATCCTAGCCCCTCCGATGAGTTGTGAGTAGTTTACCATAGACCTACGGGTCCATAGTTATTAGCTAGATGGCTTCTTCTCTCTTTTTGGATCTCAATACAACATTCTCCCCCTCTCTTGTGGAGATCTATTCGATGTAAACTCTTTTTGCGGTGTGTTTGTCGAGATCCGATGAATTGTGGGTTTATGATCAAGTTTATCTATGAATAATATTTGAATCTTCTCTGAATTCTTTTATGTATGATTGAGTTATCTTTGCAAGTCTCTTCGAATTATCAGTTTGGTTTCACCTACTAGATTGATCTTTCTTGCCATGGGAGAGGTGCTTAGCTTTGGGTTCAATCTTGCGGTGTCCTTACCCAGTGACAGAAAGGGTTGCAAGGCACGTATTGTATTGTTGCCATCGAGGATAACAAGATGGGGTTTATATCATATTGCTTGAGTTTATCCCTCTACATCATGTCACCTTGCTTAATGCATTACTCTGTTCTTATGAACTTAATACTTCAGATGCAGGCAGGAGTCGGTCAATGTGTGGAGTAATAGTAGTAGATGCAAGCAGGAGTCGATCTACTTGTCAAGGACGTGATGCCTATATACATAATCATGCCTAGATAATCTCATAATTATTCACTTTTCTATCAATTGCGCGACAGTAATTTGTTCACCACCTAATACTTATGCTATCTTGACAGAAGCCACTAGTGAAACCTATGGCCCCCGGGTCTATCTCTTATCATATTTGCTTCCAATCTACTTTTATTTGCATCTTTACTTTTTGCATCTATATTATAAAATACCAAAAATATATTTATCTTATCATACTATCTTTATTAGATCTCACTTTTGCAAGTGGTCGTGAAGGGATTGACAACCCCTTTATTGCGTTGGTTGCGAGTTCTTTGTTTGTTTGTGTAGGTGCGCGGGACTTTTGAGGAGCCTCCTACTGGATTGATATCTTGGTTCTCAAAAACTGAGGGAAATAATTACGCTACTATTGCTGCATCACCCTCTCCTCTTCGAGGAAAACCAATGCAAGCTTAAGATGTAGCAAGAAGGATTTATGGCGCCGTTGTCGGGGAGGTCTTCGCTCAAGTCGAGACATGCCAAGTACCCATCACAAACCCATCTCCCTCTCATTTACATTATTTGCCATTTGCCTCTCGTTTTCCTCTCCCCCACTTCACCCTTGCCGTTTTATTCGCCCTCTCTTTCCAAATCTCCTCCTCTCTTCTCGCTTGCCTTTTTCTGTTTACTTGTGTGTTGGATTACTTGTTGCCATTGCGCAAGATAATACCAAATTGTGTGAATACCAATAATAATGATTTCCTTAGTACTCCGATTGCTCCTCTTAATGATGGTGAGTCTTGTGAAATTAATACTGCTTTGTTGAATCTTGTTATGAAAGATCAATTCGCCGGCCTTCCTAGCGAAGATGCCGCTACTCATCTAAACAATTTTGTTGATTTGTGTGATATGCAAAAGAAGAAAGATACAGATAACAATATTTTCAAATTGAAGTTATTTCCGTTATCGTGCTAAAGTCTGGTTTTCGTCTTTGCCTAAAAATAGTATTGCTTCTTGGAACAAGTGCAAAGATGCTTTTATCTCTAAATATTTTCCTCCCGCTAAGATCATCACTCTTAGGAACGATATTATGAATTTTAAACAACTTGATCATGAGCATGTTGCCCAATATTGGGAAAGACTGAAATTGATGCTTCGCAATTGCCCTACTCATGGTTTGAATTTATGGATGATCATACAAAAATTTTATGCCGGTTTGTCACATCCCTAGTTCTGGCAATGCTTAGCGCTAGCATCTTGTGTTGCATCATGTCTAAGTTTTAATTAAACTTGAAATGGGGACTGATAAACCCTAGCAGCAAATGAAATACAACTAGGGTCAAATTAAATCTTTTCCATCTACCTAAAATGGCCTTTAGAAAAGTTCATCAATTTTGGAACGGGTGAAAACTTCTTCCAAAAATGATGCACACATTTCTAGGACATTTCTGGATTTTGGAGTTAATTCATACATATTTGAATTTGGACAATTAAATGCTATATAATATTTTAAATGTCCAAATAATTATGAACTTAAGTGGGGGCTGTTGGAAATATTACAAACAGAGCCCACAATTGTTTTCAGGGTTTTTGAAAATGCCTTAGCATTTTAATTAAGTTAAAACAAATGTCAGAAATAGAAAACAGTAATTAAAATAGAAAGGAGAGAGAGGAAACTACCTGGGCCGCTTACCTGTCCAGCCTGGCGGCCCAGCACTGTTGGCCAGCCCACCAGCCTTCCCCTGTCTTCTTCCTCCTGCCAGGAGGACAGACAGGTGCGTGGCGAGCGCGCCGACGACGCCTTGCCACCTCCTGCTTCAGCCGCGCATCCTCGACCCCCCAAGCGTGCCACGGAGATGCCCCGAAGCCCCTGTACGCTGTCCCCCACTCACTTCTCCCTCTCCTCCTCTCTAGCTACTCCCCGAGCTCCGTCCGGGAGCAACCGCCGCCGCCGTCCGCTGCCACCACGGCCACAGCCATTCCCGAGCCCCTCCAATGCATCTTCGAGCTCCAATACGGCATCTTCATCCTCTCCGTTGAGCCACACAATGACGGGCGCCCTGGAGCACCGCCTTTGGCTCCATCTTCTTCCTCGGATCGCCGGAGATCCCCGTCGTCGATGCGCCACCCCCAGAGCTTCACCTACCTTGCCGTCACTTCCACTGCCCCCGTCGTGAGCTTCTCTCTCTATTCCCCCCTGCTACCTCACTCCCGCGCATCCTCTAGCCGCAGCTTCTGTCCAGGCCGAAACCCACCGCCACACGAGCTCGATGCCGGCGTCACTCCGGTGACCGTTTGGTCACGCGCCAGAGTCCAACGAGCTCGTGGCCGCCTGTAGAGCTCGGCTAGCGTGTTAGTTGTTCCATTTGCGAGCTGTAACACCAAACCCGCAACCCACCCGAGCTCCGGCCGCCGCCATGAGCTCGAGTCCGGCAAGCTCTGGCCACCCCAGCTCCTGGCGCTTGCTCCAGAAGATGCGCCGAACCGCCAGCTCCCCGAAGCCGCAAACCACGCACAAAATGTTGCTCCGTAGCGCCGTCCCGAGCAACTCCGGCGCACCACCGCTGTGTTTTTGCTCGCTGGCGTTGTTGGCTGACGTGGCGCCAGATTAGTTAGCACTAATGACCTTGCTAATTAACCCTGGAGCCGCTGACACACGGGCTCCACGCCCTAATTAACTCCACTTGTATTTTTGTTCAGATTAACGCTAATCTTCCAGACCCCACGTGTCAGATTTGACTCTGGTCCAATCAGCATTGACCGGACCCACCTGTCATCCACCCAAGCCAGCCCTGTGTCACTGACGTGTGGACCCCACACATCAGGTTTGACCTGGTCAACCGCAGTTGACCTACTGATGTCACAGTGATGCAATGCTGACGCAGTTAACCATTTTCTGGATTTAAAATAATATAGAAAATTCCAGAAAATAGTATAAACTTCTAAAAATCATAGAAATTCAACCGTAACTCCAAATGAAATAAATTATATATGAAAAATGATCAAAAAAATCCAATCTATCCATCTGTACCATTTGCATGCATGTTTGAGAAAGTTAACCTCACTGTTTAGGATGAAACATGATTAGGACAAATTTGATAATAGATTTGGAGTTGGAATTTGATCTAGCTTTGAGTTCCACTTCAATCAAAATGACTTCCTGTTGCATTAGCTCAAATCAGCATATTTCCATGTCACATTCATGCATCATATTGTTGCATTGCATTGATTGTGTTCCTTCTCTATTTGTCTGTGTTTTTCCCTCTCGATAGATGTGTTCCGACGATGAGTTCGATGACACTAATGAAGAGCTATACTATCTTCAGAAGTGCCAGGCAAGCAAAACCCCCTTGTTCATTCCGATACAATCCCACTCTCTCGCTCCTGCTCTATTTTAATGCATTAGGACAACGACGATACAACTGTTACTTACTGCGGTAGTTGAACCCCTTAATCCTCTGCATGACCTGTCATTGCCACAGTAAATAGATGAAACCCACTAGCATGAGTAGGAGTTGTTTGAGCCCTGATGTGCCTACTCATTCATGCTTGTTTTTCATGTCTGCTATTGCTTAGAGTTGTGTCAGGTCTGATTCATCGGGGATGAATTGGAGGCGTGTGAACATGTCCTACTGTGCGTGAGCTAAGTGTGTGAACACGATTTGGTAAAGGTAGCGGTGAGAGGACATGTAGGAGTACATGGTGGGTTGTCTCATTGAAACCGTCCTCAGGAACTGAGTTCTGTGTTTGTGATCCATGAACAGTTACTACCACACATTGGGTTCTGGTAACTCGACCCCTCTCGACTTATTAATCAACATGATCTCTGTCCAGGAGTTGCAACTAGTTTCTGGTGTTTGTAGGTAGTGTTAGTAGTCTACTAAGTGGCACCCGGTACAGGTGGGCTTGGGACAGACTAGGCATTGTGGCCCGGTGTACCAAGTGGCACCCGGATGGTGGACTTGGGAACCCTGCAAACATCGTTTGGGGCCGTGAGCGACACCCCGGCCAGATCTCCTTGCGGATGGAACCCGAATAGGCGATAAACCTGGACTAGAGACTTGTGTGGTTAGTCAGGTCATGGCCGACTCCCTCGCCAGGCTTCCGCTTGAAGGTTGCCGAGATACATGACGTGTACATGGCGGTAAGTGGCGAGAGCGTGTGTGAAGAAGTACACCCCTGCAGGGTTAACATTATCTATTTGAATAGCCGTGTCCGCGGTAAAGGACTTCTGGGTTGCGTATACAATTCATAGACAAGTGAAAGTGGATACTCTAAAATATGCAAGATAAGCGTGAGTGCTACGGATGGCGTTCTCGTAGGGAGATGGGAGCGGATCCATAGTGGTGTATTGATATGGTGAATATGTGGACTCGTGTGCGCCATCTCAAAAGAGTTACTTGCAATCGTAGTTCAGGATAGCCACCGAGTCAAAGCTAGCTTGCTGCAGGTAAACCCCACCAACCCCTTTGTTGATAATGATGCATGTGTAGTTAGTTATGATGTAAGTCTTGTTGGGTACATTTGTACTCATGTTTGCCTATTTTACATTTTTGCAGAGACTTCCGTCTCACTAGTAGTTCCGCGTGGACTTCGACGTTTAGCTTGTTACCTCAGCTATGATCTTGTGCCCTCGGCAGGATCTAGTAGATAGTCAGGCTTCTCAGCCTTTTTCATTTGTAGATGTCTGTACTCAGACATGTTAAGCTTCCGCATGTGCTTTGACTTGTATGCTTTGAATGTTGGGTCATGAGACCCATGTTTGTAATATCTTGCTCTTCGGAGCCTATTGAATAAAATACTTCAGTCGTAGAGTCATGTTGTGATGCCATGTTGTATTTGCACATATCGAGCATATTGTGTGTATGTTATTGAAATGCTTGGTATGTGTGGGATCTGACAACCTAGTTGTTTATCCTTGGTAGCCTCTCTTACCGGGAAATGTCTCCTAGTGCTTCCACTGAGCCATGGTAGCTTGCTACTACTCCGGAACACTTAGGCTGGCCGGCATGTGTCCTTCTTCGTTCTTGTGTCTGTCCCTTCGGGGAAATGTCACGCGATGAATACCGGAGTCCTGTTAGCCTGCTACAGCCCGGTTCACCGGAGTCCTGCTAGCCCAGTGCTACAACCTGGATCCACTCGCTGATGACCGACACGTTCGATGTTGGGTCATGGATGCCTGTCCCTATAAGTTTGTGCCACTTTGGGTTTACGACTAGCCATGTCAGCCCGGGCTCCTTATCATATGGATGCTAGCGACACTATCATATACGTGTGCCAAAAGGCGCAAACGGTCCCGGGCAAAGGTAAGGCGACACCCATGGAAATACCGTGCGTGAGGCTGCAAAGTTATATGAGGTGTTACATGCTAGATCGATGTGGCATTGAGTCGGGGTCCTGACAGCTTTGGTATCAGAGCTTGACTGCCTGTAGGATTACCAAGCCAAACTGGTCGAAGTTGACTCTAGAAATTCTTTAGTTATATAAGGGAATTAATTGTGGGATGGAACGTAAGGCTCTTTTTACTCCTTATACCTTATGCCTTCTGATTCGAGTCATCTTGTCTTTCCTACGGGGTTAAGGAACTGGGCTTCTCATCTTTCTATTAGGATCACGTGTTACTAATCCGTAAACCTATAGGATTGATGGTTCTAAGCTTCAGTTCAGTTCCTACTACTTCCGTATGTTAACTGTTGATCTCGAAACCTTGATATTGTGCTTCAGAGTGGTTATGCCACCATTTTTGTAGCATGTCTCAAATCTTTCTCGAGCATTCACAGCTGTTATGCTGTCCGATTCATCCCAGGTGTCTAAATAATCTGATGAATTTGCAAATCCTTCCTCCTGTCCCGATGTCCTTTTGGTCAGAATAAGAACACTAACCAATGAGTTGAGGTACTCTGGTGCCTCGACATATATGTTGGAGTTATTATTATGACCCTAGGTGTCTTGGAGGATCACCAGGTAATCTAGCCATGTTTTGTGTTCCCGGTGTGATGATTCTGGCCATCATTCTCGGAAGCATCCCTTGATGCCACCTAGTGGTAGGTATTCTACTCCTGGGTTTCTAAACCCAAGATTCCCCCACATACTTCATGTTGATAGTGATTGCTAGTTCCTTTAGGTTATTAGTAACCTTTGTGATAGTCCTCGAGGTCCGTGGTATTTCCTTCTTCCAAATACCATGAACTGCTTATGGCGGAAGTTCTTTGAACCAAAAGATCGCAACCAGAGTGTTCTTTGATGAATCTGCCAGTCCTTCCTCTTCAGCATGGGTTATCCGGAAGAAATATGTTGAACTTGTTGGACATACTAACCTATGCATCCACAACTCAGAAAGATATATGTTCCTTTGAGTTGTCCCTCTGTAGTTGTATTCCGATCCTTGTCTATCAGTTGGTAGTCAAGTTTATGTCGTGCATTCGTGTTCTTCAATGCGTACTACTCTTGTGGTCTGTCAAGCCGTTCTATTTCAGAATGAATAGGAGAAAGAAACTCCAGAACCTCATCCATATCTGGGATTGGGTCAAAGCAATTGTACTCTGCAGATCAAAATGCCAATCCAGCTTTTGCTCTGTTCCACCTTGGAGTGTTACCCTCTTTACGTCAGGATTGTCATGAGAATTGCACCATCTCTTGTGAATTCTTGACGTAGTGATACTTCTCGCCATCCTTATTCATTCCTCGGTTCCGTGTTGTTGCAGCCGGAGTGCCGACAAATGAATCGTGATGTGTGAACTCAATACTCCTAGCAACTCCGTTGCTTGGTAGTTAAAGGTCAATAATTCCATTCTTAGCGTGTTGGTTCTTGAATCCTCATTCTAAGACTGATTGTGCTACCTAGTCCCTATTTCCGGTGCACTCTTCGGTCGGTGAGTTAGCATTTTGTCAATCCCTCACGCATTTGATCATATCGTCTTGCCCTGAAAGGCAAGATTGTTCTCGAGCTTAGTAACATATCGGTGGTTCGTGATTTTCTTAATATCTTCTCAGAAGTATTACCAGGTTGTCCCCTGACCCTTATGTTGAGTTCGTGATCAAGTTGGTTTATTCCTGTAAACCACCCTTTCTCCAAGAATCAGTGTTGGGTACCCTGAGATAGTTGGTTAAGCTAAACAACAACTTGGAGAGCTGGAAGATAAAGGCTTCTCCGACTTAGTTCATATTAAGGGATATCTTGTATGTATGTTGAAGAAAGATGATGTCTTCATCGATTGGTCCCTGTGATCAGTTGTTGGACCTATTATCTTGTCAAAACTTTGATTAAGTGTGGGCTACTCTCAAATCAAATTAGAACCAATGATATCCGTAATGTTGTCTTACTCGTGGTTGTTTCTTCGAGCATACACCATTATATCTTTTGGGTCTGACCAATGCTATCACCTTGTTCACATAATTGTGGAATTCCACTTATATGGAAACCCGGATGAATTGTTGTTGAGCCCATCAGCAACATTTTTACCTTTCCCATGATTCGTGTTGAACATCTAGTTAGTGTTGAAAATTTTGTAAGCAATGCCTTCGTGTTCCGTTCATGAAGCATATGCTTGGATGAAAGAAGTGACTTCCTCTAATTCATGTGCATTTGATGCAAGTTGCCGCCGTGAATTCGAGAAAAATGTGTTTTTACCTCCTCTGGAATCATCCAAAGTCAGTTATGCTCATGCGAAGTATTCTGTGGTCTATTAGACTGATCATCTTCATTCCATATGAATTCTGTAGCACACCAAGGCACTGACTGATTTGTTCAAGGAAAAGGAGTTGTTGTGCAAATACTAGTTCATGCACAAGATTTCGATATCCTAAATGATGGTTCCCTACCAGAACTCGGTAGTGTTTTATTGTCAGACTACCATGTGATCATGTTTGTCTGGGACAGCGTGTTCACATGTGTGTAGCAGAACCCGCTCATGTTTTGGAGCTTACTACCATAGTCCATTACCTGAGAATCTCGCAACGCCATCTCATCGATTTGAGTTGCAAACTTTCATTTTTCCTTCTAGACTTGATGAGTCCGGAATATTCTGACACCAACCAGATCTGAATCTCAGGCAGACTTGATGGTTGGAACGTTTCGCAAGAACTATATTATTGGTCTCTCTGTAACCCGGTAAAGTGGATGTCATGGCCAACACACCCAGTCGGAAGACCCGTTATTGTAGTATCTTGAGTGAGGAAGTTGGCCACCTCCCCATAAGGATTTCATAGGATTTACTTCCATAGTTATTCCTTATGGATTCTTGAGCTCCCGAAGTCCGACCTATACTTGATGGCCACGTTAATGCTTTAAGTACGATTGTGGTATGTAGAACATTGAGGAGAACATTAGAAGCAAAGTGCTAAATGTCTCTCGGTCGATCATCCAGATTTGGTCCCCTTGGCCTCGCCAAGGTGAAATCTGAGAAAGTGTTATCTTTCCTTTGCATCTGCATCCTCCACCGGTATTCATCATGGTAGTACATTGTGTTGCCAGGAATCCTTGTCACGGATATTGGTAAAACCTTGATGAATATGGAAATGCTCAAGTTCTTGAGAGCACGCGCAAGCAAAACCATCCCTTGTGTTGTTTTCAACAAGGTAATCCACATCATCCATTCTAATCCGGGTATGCCATTCTACCAAACCCCTCCAAACGATCGCTCGAGAATTGCCTTAGGTTGGTATAAAGAGTTTCGATGATCTTTGAATCAAAGGTAATTCTTTTTGCCACTTAAGGGATATTGCTACGAGTCACCTTCCCTAAGGTGCTCCGTTATGGTATCATGGGAATTCAACTCCTCGCTACGTTGACAACCGATCACCACATTCTTAAGTCTGGAATTGTTGTCTACCTAGCGAGCCCTCGTCATCTGTCTCACTCCATTTCTTTAGATGTATGCTTCGTGTCTCAGCGCGAGAGTTGTGTTAATGTCTCATCCCATGAGTTGATCCTGAGTTGTTCGGTCTTCGAGAAGATTGATTCTTCTAGAGTTTTCCTTTCCTCTGCTTGTCATGTTAGTTGGAGTACTCAGAGGAAGACATCGGGTCAAAGATGGTGATCGATTCAATGTTCTGATGAAGTGCCACCTGGATCGTGAAGATTATGTTAGTTTGCGTTCCCCTTCATCCTACCCTATGCTTGAATCTCGGGACGAGATTCTTGTTTACTGGGGGTGAGCTGTCACATCCCTAGTTCTGGCAATGCTTAGCGCTAGCATCTTGTGTTGCATCATGTCTAAGTTTTAATTAAACTTGAAATGGGGACTGATAAACCCTAGCAGGAAATGAAATACAACTAGGGTCAAATTAAATCTTTTCCATCTACCCGAAATGGCCTTTAGAAAAGTTCATCAATTTTGGAATGGGTGAAAACATCTTCCAAAAATGATGCACACATTTCTAGGACATTTCTGGATTTTGGAGTTAATTCATACGTATTTGAATCTGGACAATTAAATGCTATATAATATTTTAAATGTCCAAATAATTCTGAACTTAAGTGGGGGCTGTTGGAAATATTACAAACAGAGCCCACAATTGTTTTCAGGGTTTTTGAAAATGCCTTAGAATTTTAATTAACTTAAAACAAATGTCAGAAATAGAACACAGTAATTAAAATCGAAAGCAGAGAGAGAGGAAACTACCTAGGCCGCTTACCTGTCTAGCCTGGCGGCCCAGCACTGTTGGCCAGCCCACCAGCCTTCCCCTGTCGTCTTCCTCCTACCAAGAGGACAGACAGGTGCATGGCGAGCGCGCTGACGACGCCTTGCCAGCTCCTGCTTCAGTTGCGCAGCCTCGACCCCCCAGGCGTGCCACGGAGACGCCCCGAAGCCCCTGTACCTTGTCCCCCATGCACTGCTCCCTCTCCTCCTCTCTAGCTCCTCCCCGAGCTCCGTCCGAGAGCAACCACCGCTGCCGTCCGCTGCCACCACGGCCACAACCATTCCCGAGCCCCTCCGATGCATCTTCGAGCTCCGATACGGCATCTTCGTCCTCTCCGCGGAGCCACACGATGCCGGACGCCCTGGAGCACCGCCTTTGGCTCCATCTTCTTCCTTAGATCGCCGGAGATCCCCATCGTCGATGCGCCACCCCTAGAGCTTCCCCGACCTCGCAGTCACCTCCGCTGCCCCCGTCGTGAGCTTCTCTCTCTATTCCCCCCTACTACCTCACTCCCGTGTGTCCTCTAGCCGCATCTTCTGTCCAGGCCGAAACCCACCACCACACGAGCTCGATGCCGGCGTCACTCCGGTGACCATTTGGTCACGCGCCAGAGTCCAACAAGCTCGTGTCCGCCTGTAGAGCTCGGCTAGCACGTTAGTTGTTTCATTTGCGAACTGTAACAGCAAACCCGCAACCCACCCGAGCTCCGGCCGCCGCCATGAGCTCGAGTCCAGCGAGCTCCGGCAATCCCAGCCTTGGCGCTTCCTCGAGAAGATGCGCCGAACCGCCAGCTCCCCGCAGCCGCAAACCACACACGAAATGGTGCTCCGTAGCACCGTCCCGAGCAACTCCGGCGCACCACCGCCGTGTTTTTGCTCGCCGGCGTTGTTGGCTGACGTGGCGCCAGATTAGTTAGCACTAATGACCTTGCTAATTAACCCTAGAACCGCTGACACATGGGCCCCACGCCCTAATTAACTCCAGTTATATTTTTGTTTAGATTAACGCTAATCTTCCAGACCCCACGTGTTAGATTTGACTCTGGTCCAGTCAGTGTTGACCGGACCCACCTGTCATCCACCCAAGCTAGCCTTGTGTCACTGACGTGTGGACCCCACACGTCAGGTTTGACCTGGTCAACCGCAGTTGACCTACTGACGTCATAGTGATGCAATGCTGACGCAGTTAACCATTTTCTAGATTTAAAATAATACAGGAAATTCCAGAAAATAGTATAAACTTCTAAAAATCATAGAAATTCAACCGTAACTCCAAATGAAATAAATTATATATGAAAAATCATCAGAAAAATCCAATCTATCCATCTGTACCATTTGCATGCATGTTTGAGAAAGTTAACCTCACTCTTTAGGATGAAACATGATTAGGACAAATTTGATAATATATTTGGAGTTGGAATTTGATCTAGCTTTGAGTTCCACTTCAATCAAAATGACTTCCTGTTGCATTAGCTCAAATCACAGCATATTTCAATGTCACATTCATGCATCATATTGTTGCATTGCATAGATTGTGTTCCTTCTCTATTTGTCGGTGTTGTTCCCTCTCGATAGATGTGTTCCGACGATGAGTTCGATGACACCGATGAAGACCTATACTATCTTCAGAAGTGGCAGGCAAGCAAAACCCCCTTGTTCATTCCGATACAATCCCACTCTCTCGCTCCTGCTCTATTTTAATGCATTAGAACAACAACGATACAACTGTTACTTACTGTGGTAGCTGAACCCCTTAATCCTCTGCATGACCTGTCATTGCCACAGTAAATAGATGAAACCCACTAGCATGAGTAGGAGTTGTTTGAGCCTTGATGTGCCTACTCATTCATGCTTGTTTGTCATGCCTGCTATTGCTTAGAGTTGTGTCAGGTCTGATTCATCGGGGATGAATCGGAGGTGTGTGAACATGTCCTACTGTGTGTGAGCTAAGTGTGTGAACACGATTTGGTAAAGGTAGCGGTGAGAGGCCATGTAGGAGTACATGGTGGGTTGTCTCATTGAAATCGTCCTCAGGAACTGAGTTCTGTGTTTGTGATCCATGAATAGTTACTACCACACATTGGGTTCCGGTAACTCGACCCCTCTCGCCTTTTTAATCAACATGATCTCTGTCCAGGAGTTGCAACTGGTTTCTGGTGTTTGTAGGTAGTGTTAGTAGTCTACCAAGTGGCACCCGGTACAGGTGGGCTTGGGGCAGACTAGGCGCAGTGGCCCGGTGTACCAAGTGGCACCCGGATGGTGGAATTGGGAACCCTGCGCACATCGTTTGGGGCCGTGAGCGACACCCCGGCCGGATCTCCTTGCGGATGGAACTCGAATAGGCGATAAACCTAGACTAGACACTTGTGTGGTTAGTCAGGTCGTGGCCGACTCCCTCGCCAGGCTTCCGCTTGAAGGTTGCTGAGATACATGACATGTACATGGCAGTAAGTGGCGAGAGCGTGTGTGAAGAAGTACACCCCTGCAGGGATAACATTATCTATTCGAATAGCCGTGTCCGCGGTAAAGGACTTCTGGGTTGCGTATACAATTCATAGACAAGTGAAAGTGGATACTCTAAAATATGCAAGATAAGCGTGAGTGCTACGGATGGCGTTCTCGTAGGGAGACGGGAGCGGATCCATAGTGGTGTATTGATATGGTGAATATGTGGACTCGTGTGCGCCACCTCGAAAGAGTTACTTGCAATCGTAGCTCAGGATAGCCACCGAGTCAAAGATAGCTTGCTGCAGTTAAACCCCACCAACCCCTTTGTTGATAATGATGCATGTGTAGTTAGTTCTGATGTAAGTCTTGCTGGGTACATTTGTACTCACGTTTGCCTATTTTACATTTTTGCAGAGAGTTCCGTCTCACTAGTAGTTCCGCGTGGACTTCGACGTTTAGCTTGTTACCTCAGCTACGATCTTGTGCCCTCGGCAGGATCTAGTAGATAGTCAGGCTTCTCAGCCTTTTTCATTTGTAGATGTCTGTACTCAGACATGTTAAGCTTCCGCATGTGCTTTGACTTGTATGCTCTGAATGTTGGGTCATGAGACCCATGTTTGTAATATCTCGCTCCTCGGAGCCTATTGAATAAAATACTTGAGTCGTAGAGTCATGTTGTGATGCCATGTTGTATTTGCACATATCGAGCATATTGTGTGTATGTTATTGAAATGCTTGGTATGTGTGGGATTTGACAACCTAGTTGTTTATCCTTGGTAGCCTCTCTTACCGGGAAATGTCTCCTAGTGCTTCCACTGAGCATGATAGCTTGCTACTGCTCCGGAACACTTAGGCTGGCCGGCACGTGTCTCTCTTCGTTCCTGTGTCTGTCCCTTCGGGGAAATGTCACGTGATGAATACCGGAGTCCTGTTAGCCCGCTACAGCCTAGTTCACCGGAGTCCTACTAGCCCAGTGCTACAGCCTGGATCCACTCGCTGATGACCGACACGTTCGATGCTGGGTCATGGATGCCTGTCCCTGTAAGTTTGTGCCACTATGGGTTTACGACTAGCCATGTCAGCCCGAGCTCCTTATCATATGGATGCTAGCGACACTATCATATACGTGTGCCAAAAGGCGCAAACGGTCCCGGGCAAAGGTAATGCGACACCCATGGAAATACTGTGCGTGAGGCCGCAAAGTGATATGAGGTGTTACATGCTAGATCGATGTGGCATTGAGTCGGGGTCCTGACACGGTTTGAACTTTGATTCTAGAAATCTCTTAGATTCGGCCGCGGGAGGCACGTTTATGGAAATCACGTTAGGAGATGCTACAAAACTTTTTGATAATATTATGGCTAATTATTCTCAATGGCACACTGAAAGATCTTCTAATAAAAAAGTGCATGCTATAGAAGAAATCAATGTTTTGAGTGGAAAGATGGATGAACTTATGAAATTGTTTGCTACTAAAAATACCCCTCTTGATCCCAATGATATTCCTTTTTCTTCCTTGATTGAGAATAATAATGAATCTATGGATGTGAATTTTGTTGGTAGGAATATTTTTGGAAACAATGATTATAGAGGAAACTTTAATGCTAGACCGTTCCCTAGTAATTCATCTAATAATTATGGAAATTCCTACAATAATTCTTATGGCAATTTTAATAAGATGCCCTCTGATTTGGAGAATAGTGTGAAAGAATTTATGATTTCTAAAAAGAATTTTAATGCTTTGCTTGAAGAAAAATTGCTCAAAGTTGATGATTTCGCTAGGAACATTGATAGACTTTCGCTTGATGTTGATTCTCTTAAACTTAGATCTTCTCCTCCTCAGCATGATATCAATGATTCTCTCAAAGTAATGAGAATTTCCATTGATGAGTGTAAGGAAAGAACTGCTAGATTGCGTGCTAAAAAAGATAGCTTATAAAAGTGTGTTCTTCTAATTTCCATGAAAATAATGATGAGGATCTTAAAGTTATTGATGCGTCTCCTATTCGATCTACGTTTTGCAATATGAATCTTGATAATTATGGGACTGATGATGAATCAACTTTGCCTAGAAGGCGTCCCAAGAATTTGGTGTTTTTTGATCTTGATGCTAAATTTGGTAAAAGTGGGATTGGAGAGGTCACAAATTTAAATAGCGTTGAACCCACTATCTTGGATTTCAAGGAATTTGATTATGATAATTGTTCTTTAAAAGGTTGTATTTCCTTGTTGCAATCCGTTGTTAATTCTCCTCATGCTTATAGTCAAAATAAAGCTTTTACCAAACATATCATTGATGCCTTGATGCAATCTTATGATGAAAAACTTAATTTGGAAGTTTCTATACCTAGAAAACTTAATGATGAGTGGGAACCTACTATAAAGATTACAATTAAAGATCATGAGTTTTTTGCTTTGTGTGATTTGGGTGCTAGTGTTTCCACGATTCCGAAAACTTTATGTGATATTCTAGGTTTCCATGATCTTGATGATTGCTCTTTAAATTTGCACCTTGCATATTCCACCATTAAAAAGCCTATGAGAAGGATCAATTGTCACACCCTAGCTAGTCATGCATTAGAGTGTTGCATCATGTTTACTCTTTCATCAGAAACTTGAAATGGGGATGACAGAACCCCCAGTTCCCTCTGAAACCAACTAGGGTTTACTAAAATAATTTTCAATGAACCTGAAATGCCCTTCTAAAATGCCCATCATTTTTGTCTTGGTTCAGAACCTCTGCCAAAAGTGGTGCACATTTTCCTAGGCCATCCTAGGGTTTTGAATTAAATCATAACTATTTGAATTTGGGCATTTAAAATAATATAAAATATTTAAATGCTCAAATATCTCCAAACTAAAATGTTTCATGTTGGAAATAATCCAACTATGAGCCAGGAGTAGTTTGGTGATTTTTGGAGTTGCCTAGGTATTTTATTTAACTCAACAAAGTTGCAGATATATTAAATAAAAACAGAAAACAGAAAAGAAAGGGGAAGACTTACCTGTGCGGCCCAGCCAGCCGGCCGGCCCAGCCAGCAACCGACCCAGCCCAGCACTGTAGCTCCCCGTCGTCTTCCTCCCCACGCCACGAAGCTGCTGCGTGCTCGCGCGCGCGCTGCTGCGTGCTCGCGCGCGCGCGGCCGCGCGGCCACCTCCTGCTTGCCGACGCCCTCCTGGCCGCGTGGACGACGCCCGCAGCCCGTCCCGATCCCCCCTGCTCTCTCTCACTCTCCCCGGCTCTCTCCTTCCTCTCCCTCGCTCTCTCGCTCACACGGCCGAACACCACCGTCGCCACCGTTCGCCGTAGCAGTCGTCTCCGACCACCCCTCGCTTCCCCGACAAGCTCAGAAGCTCCGCCACAACTCCCTCTTCCTCCCCACCGCTCCACGGGTCTCCGGAAGCCCTGCATCGCCGCCACGTCGCCGTTCCCCTCTTCGGACTCCGACCACCGTCGCCGTCAAATTCGTCGTCTCCGGCGCGTCCCCGAGCCCGCTTCGACGCCCACTGCAACCGCGGTGAGCCCTCGGAGCGTTTCCCCCTTTTCCCTGGTCTCTCCCGACCTCTAGGCCCTAGCTCCACCTCGACCGAGAGCTCCACGCCGCCGGTGATGTCGCTGTCGTGGCCACGGTCGCCGTAGCGCCCAACCGAGCACACCATCGTGCTCCACACATCACCAGGAGCACGTAGAACGCACCAACGCCTCCCCAAACCCCCTGCAACACTGATCCCGACCGCACCCGAACTCCGGCCGCCGCAGCCGAGCTCGCCGCCGTCAACTCCGGCCACCCCGAGCCCAACCACCACCACCAATAGACGCGGCTCAACCTCAGCAACACGTAGGTGCCTTCCGCCGTCCATTTGGTCGCCGGAATGGCAAAAAGCACTCTCGCCGCCGTCTCGGATCTCGACGGCGTCATGTCGCCGGTGGGGTTTGACTTGACCGACCTGGGGTTTGACCCCCCAGGGTCACTGACGCGTGGGCCCTGTCGGCCAGATGGTTAGGTTAGCACTAACTACTGTTAGTCAACCCCCCCTGACACTGACAGTGGGCCCCAGCGCCACTAATTAGTAATTAGAATTAGTTTAAATCTGTTTAACCCCCCCTGTCACTGACGTGTGGCCCCCACACGTCAGGTTTGACTTCAGCCAGCCCTGTTGACCTGCTGACGTCACTGTGATGTCAGGCTGACGCAGTAATTGAATTTCTGGATTTAAATTAAATCAGGAAATTCCAGAATATTATTTAAACTTCAAAAATTCATAACTTTTATTCTGTAACTCCAAATTGGACAAATTATATATGAAAAATGATCAGAAAAATCCAATCTATCCATCTGTACAATTTTCATGCATGATCAAACAAGTTAAATTGATGTTTTAATCAGAACAAGAAAAGGCACTTTAAAAGGCCATATTTGAATTTGGAATTTGAATCTTTGATTCAAATTTGTTCAAACACTTCTGGCCTTAGTTGCATTAGCCCAACACACTCATATTGCCATGTTTCATGCATGCATCATATTGTTGCACATTGTTTGGTGATGCTTGTGTATCGATGTCCTTTGCGACAGGATCTGTTCCCGAGGAGTACCGTGATTACCCTAACGAAGAACCGTATCCGTGCATCGAACCATCAGGCAAGCAACCAACCATTTGATCATATCGATACAATCCCATGTTCTCGCTCCTGCTCTCTTTTACTGCATTAAGACAACGCGATTCAAACTGCTATGTGCTACGGTAGTTGAACCCATTTCCTCTGCATGACCTGTCATTGCCACAGTAACTAGATGAAACCCACTAGCATGTGTAGGAGTTGATTGAGCCATATGTATGTGTTGTTCCTACCTTGCTATGCCTGCTATGCTTAGAGTCGTGTCAGGTCTGGTTCATCTGGGTGATGGGCTAGAGTGAAATGATTATGTCGGTAATGGGAGTGGTGTGGTGAACACGATTTGGTAAAGGTATCGATGAGAGGCCATGTAGGAGTACATGGTGGGTTGTTTCATTGAAGCCGACCTTAAGCACTGAGATCTGTATGTGTGATTTAAGATTCAGCTACTACCATGCATTGGGCCCGAAACCAATGGACCCTCTCGGCTTCTTATTCACCCTAGTTCTCCGTCC
Organism: Triticum aestivum; assembly: GCF_018294505.1. Lineage (NCBI taxonomy): Eukaryota > Viridiplantae > Streptophyta > Magnoliopsida > Poales > Poaceae > Triticum > Triticum aestivum. The sequence continues at coordinate 379,507,326 of NC_057810.1, read as the reverse complement.
AGGAGTTGCAACTAGTTTCTGGTGTTTGTAGCCTACTGGAGGCCGTGGACAGCGCTGACCGTAGGGGTGGGCTGTGATGCGGTAGGTACGTGGCCGGGTGTACCGAATACCCATTAGGTATCTCGGGAACCCTGTTCACATCGTTCGGGGCCGTATGGGAAACCTCGGCCGGACTCCCTGCGGATGGAACCTGAATAGGCGATAAACCTGGACTGGAGGCTTAGGTGATTAGGTAGGTCGTGGCCGACACCCACGTTGGGCTTCCGCTTGAAGGTTGCCGAGTACATGTCGTGTAAGCGACGGTAAGTGGTGAGAGCGTGTATGAAGAAGTACACCCCTGCAGGGTTAACATGATCTATTCGAATAGCCGCGTCCGCGGTAAAGGACTACTTGGTTGCCTATACAGTTCATAGACAAGTAAATGGATACTGTTAAAAGCCTCAAGATAAGTGTGAGTGCCGAGGAATGGCTCTTCCGTAGGAAGACGGAGGTGGATCCTCGGTAGTGTATTGAAGTGGTGAGTAGTGGACTCGTGTGCGCAAAACCATTTCAAGTTGGAGTATCGTAGGATAGCCTAGCCAAGAGTCAAAGCTGGCTTGCTGCAATAACTCCACCAACCCTTCTTGATACTATGCATGTATGTAGGATCTGATGTAAGTCTTGCTGAGTACCTTTGTACTCATGTTGCTATAATCTACATTTTTACAGAAGACGCTGCAACCCCTTCTGATGGGTTCTATGTAGACGTTGACATCAACGAGTAGGCTAAGGACCCAGGTGGTGACCCTGAGCTTGTGAAGGACCATGTAGTATAGTAGGCTGTCCAAGCCTCTTTTATTTTACTAGTTGTCTGTACTCAGACAAGTTACTTCCGCTGTTGGCTTGTATGACTGTATGACTTGTATGTTGGGTCGTAAGACCCGTACCTTTGTGTTTGATATGTATGGCTCCCTGAGCCTTAAATAAAGCACTTGTGTCGTAGAGTCATGTTGTGATGCTTCGTTGTATTGGCACATATCGAGCATATTGTGTGTATGATTGAAATACTTGGTATGTGTGGGATCTGACTATCTAGTTGTTTATCTTTAGTAGCCTCTCTTACCGGGAAATGTCTCCTAGTGTTACCTCTGAGCCATGGTAGCTTGCTACTGCTCTGGAACACTTAGGCTGGCCGGCATGTGTCCTTCTTCGTTCCTGTGTCTGTCCCTTCGGGGAAATGTCACGCATTGAGTACCGGAGTCCTGTTAGCCCGCTACAGCCCGGTTTACCGGAGTCCTGCTAGCCCAGTGCTACAGCCCGGACCCACTTGCTGATGACCGACACGTTCGAAGCTGGGTCATGGATGCCTGTCCCTGTAAGTCTGTGCCACTTTGGGTTTACGACTAGTCATGTCAGCCCGGGCTCTTTATCATATGGATGCTAGCGACACTATCATATACGTGAGCCAAAAGGCGCAAACGGTCCCGGGAAAAGGTAAGACGACACCCGTGGGGATACCGTGCATGAGGCCGCAAAGTGATATGAGGTGTTACTAGCTAGATCGATGTGACATCGAGTCGGGGTCCTGACAGCGTTGGTATCAGAGCCGGACTGCCTGTAGGTTCTCCAAGCCAAACTGGTCGATGTTGAGTCTAGAAATTCTTAGTTCTATGTAGGGGAATTGTTTGTGGGTTGGAACGTAAGGCTCTTTTTACTCCTTATACGTTATGACTTTCTGATCTGAGTCAGTCCATTCTTCCACCGGGGGTTAAGGAATTAGGTTCTGTTCTCTCTATCAGGATCACGAGTTACTAATCAGTAGTACCTTATAAGTTTGATGGTTACCAGCCTAGTTCAGTTCTACTACCACATTGTGTTGTTAGAATGGCTCCAGAACTTTGATGTGATGATGTTGAGTGTGTACGAAATCCTTTGTCAAATGTCTCAATATCCTTTTTGAGCATTTACAGCTGTTATGCTGCCGAAATTTTGCTAGAAATTCTAATGCCTTTGCATTATGATTATGCTTTCAGATGGCCACTCGCGACCTCAATCAAGTGGTTCGCCTGACTCGATGCCTAGATGTACCCGGCCATACTGCTAAGTTGGTCAGGGTAATGACTGAGGCTGGATATCGCTGGTATCCCGAGTACACGGTCGAAGAGCAATTCCGGGACTTCAATCAAAGCCAGTATCTCTGCACTGTCAGGATATTTCCATCTTATCCTGGATCCACCGAGCCTCTTCACTGCTCCTATGGACTCGGGGTTACTATTGAGATGGCTGTGCAGGACGCCGCCTACTCTATGATGACCATTATGCGAGTCAGATCTGGTCTATTTCAGGACTCTGACTTCCGGTATATGCCAGGATCACTTCCGGGAGCACAAGGATATCTCCAAGCTATTTATGCTGACTCCACTCAGGAGGATTCACGGACTCGCACCACTGCTGAGATGCTCGAGGATAAGGACCGTGAAAATCGGGCCTTAAGGTTAGAGCTCTTCAATACCCGTGCTGACCACTGGGCCACTTTGAATCGGTTCGCACCGGCGGTGCAAGCTGGATATTCAGATATGCGCAACCTCTATCCTGTGAGATCTGCTCTGCCAGACGTGATGGTTTGGCGTGATGTAGGAGGCATCACCCCACCTCGCGGTCCCCGCAGGCCACCGTTTGTTGGTCCACGACCTCATCCTAGCCCCTATGGTCCACAAGCTCCGCGAGACCGTCTGTTTTCGGATGATCACGTTGAACTTCCAGGCTATGGAGGTGACTTCTACGAGGACTACTACGGATCGGTCTGAGCTAGTAGTAGCATCACTAGTTCGCACTAGCTGTGTCATCTATCGTCCCGCGTGACTCGTGGGTTATGACCTAGTTTGTACTCCTTCCGGAGGTGTAGAAAAATAATGTATAGGAGCTTGGAATGCCTCCGATGAGATGTAATCCTTTTCTCACCGTAATAGTACTTTGTTTGGTCTTGTACTAAACCTTGTATGGTGTGTATGACGATGGAATAAAGAAGCAGTTTCTGTATCTACCATGTCATACGGATGATCATCTTGCATTCCGAGTTATTTCTTACATTATGTATCCCATGTCGGAATTTCATCATTCTGACTAAATCATTGTCTTGTTTACCTAGGATGGTCAACACGCGCGCCAACCCTGCTTCCCAAGAGCAGGCCGAAGGCAGTGAAGCCAGGAATGAAAATCTGCCTCATCCTCCTTCACTAGCCGAGGTGATGATGGAAGCTGAGAGAAACAAGCGGGAGACAAACCGTTTGTTTGAGCGTATTGAACAGAATACAGCACACCATCAGAGGGCTAACGTGGTGTCACTCAGTGATTTTATCAAATTGCATCCACCCACGTTCCACCACTCCGTCGAGCCTCTCGACGCTGATGACTGGCTTCTCAGTATCTCTCACAAGCTGCGTTCCGCGCTGGTAGCGGAGGTTGACAAGGTCACCTTTGCTGCATATCATCTTGAAGGCCCCGCCAGTCTATGGTGGGAGAATTATGGAGCTATGCGCCCAGCAGGCCATGTCACAACTTGGGCTGAGTTCAGTGAGGCTTTCCGTGAACATCACATTCCGGAGGGTCTCATGGACCGTAAACGTGAAGAATTTTGCAGTTTCACCCAAGGCCGACTTTCTGTGGATGCCTATAGCAGAGAGTTCGGAAATCTCGCCCGATATGCAACCGAGGAAGTTTCTACTGACGCCAAGAAGCAAGCAAGGTTCCGCAAGGGCCTTAGTCCTGAGCTTCGCCGCGACCTCCGTCTGCATGAGTGCACATCTTTTTCGAAACTTGTCAACAAAGCCATCAGTGCTGAAACTGGTCAGACTGACTATGACGCAACACGCAAGCATGGACGTGACATGGGTTCCTCATCCGGTGCTGGTCCTCAGAAGCGCCGCGTGTGGGTACCCAACACCGCTCTGCCACCCAGGTTCACACCGAGGCCATCCTTCCAGGCGCCTCGCCCCGCTCAACAGTCTGCTCCAGCCAAGCCCTATGGGGGTCCAACCAATAATGCTCCTCCACGTACCAGTTCCGTGACTTGTTTCAAGTGTGGGGAATCTGGTCATTATATGCGTGAGTGTCCCCAGACCAACCCCAATCAATCTGCTAAAGCTGTTGGCCGTGGCAAGCCGACAGGGAAGGTGTTCCATGCTAAACCGGTCACCGCTTCACGTGGCCATGTCAACTGTATCTCTGCCGAAGAAGCTCAAGAAGATCCCAACGTCGTTCTCGGTACGCTTCTTGTTAATTGCCACCCGGCATCTGTTCTTTTCGATACAGGAGCCTCTCATTCTTTTATATCTGAAAACTATGCTCGTTTGCATAACGTTGCATTCTGTGACTTGCCATCCTCTATGGTAATTCAAACTCCGGGATCCAAATGGCAAACTTCTAGAGTAAGCCATGGAAATGAAATCCAAGTCGACAGACTTGTTTTTCTCGCATCTTTGATAGCCATTAAATATTCAGATATTAATATTATTTTGGGTATGGACTGGATGTCAGCTCATCATGCCCAAATTGATTGCTTCTCTAGGACTGTTCAACTCACCCATCCTTCGGGAAAGATAGTCAATGTCTTGACCCGAATAGCCGAGCGACAATTATTTTCTCTTAACGCCAGCCCTTTGCCACACCTTGAGGACATTCCGGTAGTCCGTGACTTCCCGGATGTCTTTCCAGAGGAATTGCCAGGTATTCTACCTGACAGGGATGTTGAGTTCGTAATAGATCTCATTCCAGGAACCGTTCCGATTGCTAGAAGACCTTATAAGATGGCACCCTTAGAACTAGCCGAGCTTAAGAAACAACTCGATGAGTCCTTGAAAAGGGATTTCATCCGCCCTAGTTCATCTCCGTGGGCTTGCCCCGTCCTATTCGTCAAGAAGAAGGATGGTATGGACCGGATGGTTGTAGATTACCGACCTGTCAATTTGGTCACAATCAAGAACAAATACCCGCTTCCCAGGATCAACAATCTGTGTGATCAGCTCGCTGGATCCTCAGTCTTCTCCAAGATGGATTTGAGGTTGGGCTACCATCAAATCAAAATCAGAAACGGGGACATTCCTAAAACGGCCTTTGTTACTCGTTATGGCCAATACGAGTACACCGTCATGTCCTTCGGTCTAACCAACGCTCCAGCCACTTTTTCTCGGTTAATGAACTCAATCTTCATGGAGTATTTGGATAAATTCGTCGTGGTTTATCTCGATGACATACTCATCTACTCCAAGAACGAGGAAGAACATGCCGAACATTTAAGGCTAGTGTTGAAGAAACTTCGAGAGCATCGCCTTTATGCCAAATTCTCAAAATGTGAATTCTGGTTGTCAGAAGTGACCTATCTGGGTCATGTAATATCGGGTAAAGGTATTGCTGTTAACCCTGAGCGAGTTCAAGCTATCCTTGATTGGACTCCACCTGAATCGGTCAAGCAAGTTCGGAGTTTTCTGGGCCTAGCGAGCTATTGTCATCGCTTTGTCGAGAACTTCTCCAAAGTTGCCAAACCTCTAACCGAACTCCTCAAAAAAGATAAGAAGTTCGAATGGACTCCACAATGTGAGCACAGCTTTCAGGAACTGAAAAGACGCCTGACCTCTGCTCCCGTACTGGTACCGCCAGACTTCTCCAAGGACTTTGTTATCTACTGCGACGCCTCGCGACAAGGACTAGGTTGCATTCTCATGCAAGATCGACACATAATTGCCTACGCTTCACGGCAGTTGCACCCACATGAGGAGAATTATCCTACTCATGATCTAGAACTTGCAGCCGTAGTCTATGCACTTAAAACCTGGCGACATTACCTCCTCGGTAATCGTTGTGAAATATTCACTGATCACCAAAGTCTGAAGTACATCTTCACCCAACCGGATCTGAATCTCAGGCAAAGACGTTGGGTTGAATTGATCACAGACTTCGACTTAGGCATAACCTACACCCCGGGGAAAGCCAACGTCATGGCTAATGCGCTAAGTCGTAAATCTTATTGTAACAATCTGATGTTACAGCAGAGTCAACCGCTTCTCCATGATGAATTTCGGAAGCTTAACCTTCACATTGTACCTCAAGGTTTTCTCTCCACCTTGGTGGCAAAACCTACTCTTACGGATCAAATCATCGCTGCCCAAAAGCGAGATAAGGGAATATCTAAAATCAAAGAGAACATTGCTAGCAGAGGTGCTAGTTGTTTCTCCACAAATGATCATGGTGTTGTGTACTTTGAGGACCGTCTAGTGGTTCCCAAGAACCAGCATCTACGGCAGTTGATCCTTAAGGAGGCTCATGAATCTCCTCTCACCATTCATCCTGGTGGTACTAAGATGTATCAGGACCTACGCCAGAGGTTCTGGTGGACTAGGATGAAGAGAGAAATCGCTCGGTATATTGCTAATTGCGACGTCTGTCGTCGTGTAAAGGCAGAGCATCAACGGCCTGCTGGCATCCTTCAACCCTTAGCTATTCCTGAATGGAAATGGGATAAAATTGGTATGGATTTCATTACCGGTTTTCCCAGGACCAAAAGAGGGAATAATGCCATTTTCGTCGTGGTCGATCGTCTTTCCAAGGTAGCTCATTTCCTACCTGTTCGTGAGAGTATAACCGCTAGTCAGCTGGCAGACTTATACATCTCCCGAATAGTGTCCCTCCATGGTGTTCCTTTGGAAATCAATTCGGATCGAGGAAGTCTTTTCACCTCTCGATTTTGGGAAAGTTTCCAAAATGCTATGGGAACCCGTCTTTCCTTCAGCACCGCTTTCCACCCTCAGTCAAGTGGTCAAGTGGAACGCGTCAACCAAATTCTAGAAGACATTCTTCGAGCCTCTGTTATCTCTTTCGGAATGGACTGGGAGAAGTGCCTTCCATTTGCCGAATTCGCTTACAACAACAGCTATCAATCTAGCTTGGGTAAAGCCCCTTTTGAAGTTCTCTATGGACGACGATGTCGAACACCCCTTAACTGGTCAGAGACCGGGGAAAGACAATTCTTTGGCCCGGATATGATTCAGGAAGCAGAAGAACAAGTTCGTATCGTTCGTGAAAAGTTGAAAACAGCCCAATCCCGTCAAAAGAGTCAATATGACCGAAAACATAAGGCTATGACCTTCGAGGTTGACGAGAAGGCTTATCTTCGGGTCACCCCTCTGAAGGGAACCCATCGCTTCAGTATCAAAGGCAAATTGGCTCCTCGTTACATTGGACCTTTTCGCATTCTTGCCAAACGAGGAGAAGTTGCCTACCAGTTGGAACTACCTCCGCATCTCTCCAGAGTTCACGATGTCTTCCACGTTTCTCAACTCAGGCGTTGCTTCTCGGATCCTATCCGTGAAGTGGACCACGAAACGCTTGATCTCCAAGATGATCTTACATATTGAGAGTACCCCATTCGTATCCTCGATCAAGCCGAGCGTACCACTCGACGTCATAATATCAAGTTCCTCAAAGTTCAGTGGTCTCATCATTATGAGGATGAAGCAACTTGGGAAAGGGAGGATCGTCTTCGACTCGAGTATCCCGCCTTCTTCTCGGAGGAACCCAAATCTCGGGACGAGATTCTTTTGAGTGGGGGTGAGTTGTCACACCCTAGCTAGTCATGCATTAGAGTGTTGCATCATGTTTACTCTTTCATCAGAAACTTGAAATGGGGATGACAGAACCCCCAGTTCCCTCTGAAACCAACTAGGGTTTACTAAAATAATTTTCAATGAACCTGAAATGCCCTTCTAAAATGCCCATCATTTTTGTCTTGGTTCAGAACCTCTGCCAAAAGTGGTGCACATTTTCCTAGGCCATCCTAGGGTTTTGAATTAAATCATAACTATTTGAATTTGGGCATTTAAAATAATATAAAATATTTAAATGCTCAAATATCTCCAAACTAAAATGTTTCATGTTGGAAATAATCCAACTATGAGCCAGGAGTAGTTTGGTGATTTTTGGAGTTGCCTAGGTATTTTATTTAATCCAACAAAGTTGCAGATATATTAAATAAAAACAGAAAACAGAAAAGAAAGGGGAAGACTTACCTGTGCGGCCCAGCCAGCCGGCCGGCCCAGCCAGCAACCGACCCAGCCCAGCACTGTAGCTCCCCGTCGTCTTCCTCCCCACGCCCCGAAGCTGCTGCGTGCTCGCGCGCGCGCGGCCGCGCGGCCACCTCCTGCTTGCCGACGCCCTCCTGGCCGCGTGGACGACGCCCGCAGCCCGTCCCGATCCCCCCTGCTCTCTCTCACTCTCCCCGGCTCTCTCCTTCCTCTCCCTCGCTCTCTCGCTCACACGGCCGAACACCACCGTCGCCACCGTTCGCCGTAGCAGTCGTCTCCGACCACCCCTCGCTTCCCCGACAAGCTCAGAAGCTCCGCCACAACTCCCTCTTCCTCCCCACCGCTCCACGGGTCTCCGGAAGCCCTGCATCGCCGCCACGTCGCCGTTCCCCTCTTCGGACTCCGACCACCGTCGCCGTCAAATTCGTCATCTCCGGCGCGTCCCCGAGCCCGCTTCGACGCCCACTGCAACCGCGGTGAGCCCCCGGAGCGTTTCCCCCTTTTCCCTGGTCTCTCCCGACCTCTAGGCCCTAGCTCCACCTCGACCGAGAGCTCCACGCCGCCGGCGATGTCGCCGTCGTGGCCACGGTCGCCGTAGCGCCCAACCGAGCACACCATCGTGCTCCACACATCACCAGGAGCACGTAGAACGCACCAACGCCTCCCCAAACCCCCTGCAACACTGATCCCGACCGCACCCGAACTCCGGCCGCCGCAGCCGAGCTCGCCGCCGTCAACTCCGGCCACCCCGAGCCCAACCACCACCACCAATAGACGCGGCTCAACCTCAGCAACACGTAGGTGCCTTCCGCCGTCCATTTGGTCGCCGGAATGGCAAAAAGCACTCTCGCCGCCGTCTCGGATCTCGCCGGCGTCATGTCACCGGTGGGGTTTGACTTGACCGACCTGGGGTTTGACCCCCCAGGGTCACTGACGCGTGGGCCCTGTCGGCCAGATGGTTAGGTTAGCGCTAACTACTGTTAGTCAACCCCCCCTGACACTGACAGTGGGCCCCAGCGCCACTAATTAGTAATTAGAATTAATTTAAATCTGTTTAACCCCCCCTGTCACTGACGTGTGGCCCCCACACGTCAGGTTTGACTTCAGCCAGCCCTGTTGACCTGCTGACGTCACTGTGATGTCAGGCTGACGCAGTAATTGAATTTCTGGATTTAAATTAAATCAGGAAATTCCAGAATATTATTTAAACTTCAAAAATTCATAACTTTTATTCTGTAACTCCAAATTGGACAAATTATATATGAAAAATGATCAGAAAAATCCAATCTATCCATCTGTACTATTTTCATGCATGATCAAACAAGTTAAATTGATGTTTTAATCAGAACAAGAAAAGGCACCTTAAAAGGCCATATTTGAATTTGGAATTTGAATCTTTGATTCAAATTTGTTCAAACACTTCTGGCCTTAGTTGCATTAGCCCAACACACTCATATTGCCATGTTTCATGCATGCATCATATTGTTGCACATTGTTTGGTGATGCTTGTGTATCGATGTCCTTTGCGACAGGATCTGTTCCCGAGGAGTACCGTGATTACCCTAACGAAGAACCGTATTCGTGCATCGAACCATCAGGCAAGCAACCAACCATTTGATCATATCGATACAATCCCATGTTCTCGCTCCTGCTCTCTTTTACTGCATTAAGACAACGCGATTCAAACTGCTGTGTGCTACGGTAGTTGAACCCATTTCCTCTGCATGACCTGTCATTGCCACAGTAACTAGATGAAACCCACTAGCATGTGTAGGAGTTGATTGAGCCATATGTATGTGTTGTTCCTACCTTGCTATGCCTGCTATGCTTAGAGTCGTGTCAGGTCTGGTTCATCTGGGTGATGGGCTAGAGTGAAATGTTAATGTCGGTAATGAGAGTGGTGTGGTGAACACGATTTGGTAAAGGTATCGATGAGAGGCCATGTAGGAGTACATGGTGGGTTGTTTCATTGAAGCCGACCTTAAGCACTGAGATCTGTATGTGTGATTTAAGAATCAGCTACTACCATGCATTGGGCCCTGGAATATGACCCCGCTCGACTTCTTATTCACCCTAGCTCTCTGTCCAGGAGTTGCAAGTAGTTTCTGGTGTTTGTAGCCTACTGGAGGCCGTGGACAGCGCTGACCGTAGGGGTGGGCTGTGATGCGGTAGGTACGTGGCACGGTGTACCGAATACCCGTTAGGTATCTCCGGAACCCTGTTCACATCGTTCGGGGCCGTATGGGAAACCTCGGCCGGACTCCCTGCGGATGGAACCTGAATAGGCGATAAACCTGGACTAGAGGCTTAAGTGTTTAGGTAGGTCGTGGTCTACACCCACGTCGGCTTTCGCTTGAAGTCTGCCGAGCACATGTCGTGTGCAGACGCTAAGTGGTGGAAACATGTATGACGAAGTACACCCCTGCAGGGTTATCATAATCTATTCGAATAGCCGCGTCCACGGTAAAGGACTACTTGGTTGCCTATACAGTTCATAGACAAGTAAATGGAAACTACTAAAAGCCTCAAGATAAGTGTGAGTGCCGAGGATGGCTCTTCCGTAGGAAGACGGAGGTGGATCCTCGGTAGTGTATTGAAGTGGTGAATAGTGGACTCGTGTGCGCAAAACTATTTCAAGTTGGAGTATCGTAGGATAGCCTAGCCATGAGTCAAAGCTGGCTTGCTGCAATAACTCCACCAACCCTTCTTGATACTATGCATGTATGTAGGATCTGATGTAAGTCTTGCTGAGTACCTTTGTACTCATGTTGCTATAATCTACATTTTTACAGAAGACGCTGCAACCCCTTCTGATGGGTTCTATGTAGATGTTGACATCAACGAGTAGGCTAAGGACCCAGGTGGTGACCCTGAGCTTGTGAAGGACCACGTAGTATAGTAGGCTGTCCAAGCCTCTTTTATTTTACTAGTTGTCTGTACTCAGACAAGTTACTTCCGTTGTTGGCTTGTATGACTGTATGACTTGTATGTTGGGTCGTAAGACCCGTACCTTTGTGTTTGATATGTATGGCTCCCTGAGCCTTAAATAAAGCACTTGTGTCGTAGAGTCATGTTGTGATGCTTCGTTGTATTGGCACATATCGAGCATATTGTGTGTATGATTGAAATGCTTGGTATGTGTGGGATCTGACTATCTAGTTGTTTATCTTTAGTAGCCTCTCTTACCGGGAAATGTCTCCTAGTGTTACCTCTGAGCCATGGTAGCTTGCTACTGCTCTGGAACACTTAGGCTGGCCGGCATGTGTCCTTCTTCGTTCCTGTGTCTGTCCCTTCGGGGAAATGTCACGCATTGAGTACCGGAGTCCTGTTAGCCCGCTACAGCCCGGTTTACCGGAGTCCTGCTAGCCCAGTGCTACAGCCCGGACCCACTTGCTGATGACCGACACGTTCGAAGCTGGGTCATGGATGCCTGTCCCTGTAAGTCTGTGCCACTTTGGGTTTACGACTAGTCATGTCAGCCCGGGCTCTTTATCATATGGATGCTAGCGACACTATCATATACGTGAGCCAAAAGGCGCAAACGGTCCCGGGAAAATGTAAGACGACACCCGTGGGGATACCGTGCGTGAGGCCGCAAAGTGATATGAGGTGTTACCAGCTAGATCGATGTGACATCGAGTCGGGGTCCTGACATCAATGATATTCTCATTGTTGCAAATAAAATTTGGTGCCTGTGGATTTTATTGTTCTTGATATAGATTGCAATCTTTCTTGCCCTATTATTCTTGGTAGACCTTTCCTTAGAATGATTGGCGCGATTATTGATATGAAGGAAGGGAATATTAGATTCCAATTTCCATTAAAGAAAGGCATGGAGCACTTTCCAAGAAATAAAGTCAAATTACCTTATGAATCTATCATGCGGGCTACTTATGAATTTAGTGCCAAAGATGGCACCCGTTAGATCTATCTTCGCTTTTATGCCTAGCTAGGGGCGTTAAACGATAGCCTAGTTGGGAGGCAACCCAATTTTCTTTATGTTTTTTGTTTTTGCTCCTGTTTAGTAATAAATCTTGCATATACCTTCTGTTTAGATGTGTTTTTATGTTTTAATTAGTGTTTGTGCCAAGTAGAACCTATAGGATAACCTATGATGTTAGTTGATTTGATTCTGCTAAAAACAGAAAATTTTCACGCTCGAATATAATTTTGGTAAATCACATCAACATGCTTTTGCGTTGATTCTTTTTTATGCTGATCAATAAAATAATTCCAGGACTTCCTATTTTGGTAGGATTTTTAGAGTTCCAGAAGTTTGCGTTAGTTACAGATTGCTACAAACAGTTCTGTTTTTGACAGATTCTGTTTTTCGTGTGTTGTTTGCTTATTTTGATGCATCTATGGCCAATAAAATAGTTTATAAACCATAGAGAAGTTGGAATACAGTAGGTTTAACACCAAAATAAATAAATAATTAGTACATTGCAGTACCTTATGTGGTGGTTTTGTTTTCTTTCACTAACGGAGCTTATAAGATTTCCTGTTGTGTTTTGTGTTGTGAAGTTTTCAAGTTTTGGGTAAAGCCTTTATGGACTATAGAATAAAGGGTGGCAAGAGCCTAAGCTTGGGGATGCCCATGGCACCCCAAGATATTCAAGGATAGCCAAAAGCCTAAGCATGAGAATGCCCAGGAAGGCATCCCCTCTTTCGTCTTTGTTCATTGGTAACTTTACTTGGAGCTATATTTTTATTCGCCACATGATATGTGTTTTGCTTGGAGCGTCGTGTATTATATTAGTCTTGTCTTTTTAGCTTACCACAATAATCCTTGCTGTAAACACCTTTTGGGAGAAGCCTATTTGATTAGAATTTGCTAGAATACTCTATGTGCTTCACTTATATCTTTTGAGCTTGATAGTTTTTGCTCTAGTGCTTCACTTATATCTTTTAGAGCACGGTGGTGTCTTAATTTTGAAGAAATTTTTGGTCTCTCATGCTTCACTTATATTATTTTGAGAGTCTTTTAGAACAGCATGGTATTTGCTATGGTTATAAAATTGGTCCTAGAATGGTAGGCATCCAAGTTGGGTATAATAAAAACTATCATAGGAAGTGAATTGGATGATATGATCAATTTGATACTTGATAATTGTTTTGAGATATGGAGGTAGTGATATTAAAGTCATGCTAGTTGGGTGATTATGAATTTAAAGAATGCTTGTGTTGAAGTTAGCAAGTCCCGTAGCATGCACGTATGGTTAAAGTTGTGTAACAAATTTGAAACATGAAGTGTACCTGGCCTGTGCATCCTTATGAGTGGCGGTCGGGGACGAGCGACAGTCTTTTCCTACCAATCTATCGCCCTAGGAGCATGCGCGTAGTACTTGATTTTTGATGACTTCTAAATTTTTGCAATAAGTATATGAGTTCTTTTGACTAATGTTGAGTCCATGGATTATACGCACTTTTACCTTTCCACCATTGCTAGCCTCTTCGGTACCGTGCATTGCCCTTTCTCACCTTGAGAGTTGGTGCAAACTTCACCGGTGCATCCAAACCCCGTGATACGATACACTCTATCACATATAAACCTCCCTATATCTTCCTCAAAACAGCCACCATACCTACCTATTATGGCATTTCCATAGCCATTCCGAGATATATTGCCATGCAACATTCCACCGTTCCATTCATCATCATCATGACATACTTTACTTTTTTCATATTGCCTTTGCATGATCATGTAGTTGACATCGTATTTGTGGCAAAGCCACCATGCATTATTTTTCATACATGTCACTCTTGATTCATTACACCATCCCGGTACACCGCCGGAGGCATTCATATAGAGTCATATCTTGTTCTAGTTTCGAGTTGTAGTTCTTATGTTGTAATCAATAGAAGTGTGATGATCATCATTATTAGAACATTGCCCAAAGAAAAAAAAGAAAAACAACAAGAAAGAAAAAAGAAAGAAAAAAATTAAAAAAAAAGAAAATAAATAAAAAGGGCAATGTTACTATCTCTTTTTCCACACTTTTGCTTCAAAGTAGCACCTTGTTCTTCATGTAGTGAGTCTCATATTTTTGTGCTTCAAAGTAGCACCATGTTTTTCATATAGTGAGTCTCATAAGTTATCTTTTTCATACTAGTGGGAAATTTTCATTATAGAACTTGGCTTGTATATTCCTACGATGGGATTCCTTAAATGCCCTAGGTCTTTGTAAGCAAGCAAGTTGGATGCACACCCACTAGTTTTCTTTTGTTGAGCATTCATTTATAGCTCTAGTGCATCCGTTGCATGGCAATCCCTACTCCTCATGTTGAGATCAATTGATGGGCATCTCCATAGCCCGTTGATTATCCTCGTCAATGTGAGACTTTCCCCTTTTTGTCTTCTCCACACAATCCCCATCATCATATTCTATTCCACCCATAGTGCTATATCCATGGCTCACGCTCATGTATTGCGTGAAGGTTGAAAAAGTTTGAGATTATTTAAGTATGAAACAATTGCTTGGCTTGTCATCGGGGGTATAGAAGTTGGGAACATCTTTGTGTGACGAAAATGAAGAATAGCCTAACTATGTGATTTTGTAGGGATGAACTTTCTTTTGCCATGTTATTTTGAGAAGACATGATTACTTTGATTAGTATGCTTGAAGTGTTACTATTTCTTTTATCAATATGAACTTTTATTTGAATCATTTGGATCTGAACATTCATGCCACAATAAAGAAAATTACATTATGAATTATGCTAGGTAGAATTCCACATCAAAAATTCTCTTTTTATCATTTACCTACTCGAGGACGAGCAGGAATTAAGCTTGGGCATGCTTGATACGTCTCCAACGTATCTATAATTTTTGATTGTTCCATGCTATTATATTACCCCTTTTGGATGTTTATGGGCTTTATTTACACATTCATATCATCTTTGGGACTAACCTACTAACCGGAGGCCCAGCCCATATTGCTGTTTTTTTGGCCTATTTCAGTATTTCGAAGAAAAGGAATATCAAACGGAGTCCAAACGGAATGAAACCTTCGGGAGCGTGATTTTTGGAACAAACGTGATCCAGAGGACTTGGAGTGAAGTCAAGAAGCAGCCGAGGCTCCCACGAGATAGGAGGGCACCCCCCACCCCCAATAGGGCGCGCCCCTCTGTCTTGTGGGCCCCTCGGGCGGCCACCGACGTACTTCTTCCTCCTATATATACCTACGTACCCCGAAAACATCCAAGAGCAAGACGAAACACAATTTCCACCACCGTAACCTTCTGTATCCGCGATATCTCATATGGGAGCCTTCGCCGGCACTCTGCCGGAGGGGGAATCGACCACGGAGGGCTTCTACATCAATATCCTTGCCCCTCCGATGAGTTGTGAGTAGTTTACCACAGACCTACGGGTCCATAATTATTAGCTAGATGGCTTCTTCTCTGTTTGTGGATCTCAATACAATGTTCTCCCCCTCTCTTCTGGAGATCTATTCGATGTAAACTCTTTTTGCGATGTGTTTGTCGAGTTCCGATGAATTGTGGGTTTATGATCAAGTTTATCTATGAATAATATTTGAATCTTCTCTGAATTCTTTTATGTATGATTGAGTTATGTTTGCAAGTCTCTTCGAATTATCAGTTTGGTTTGGCCTACTAGATTGTTCTTTCTTGCCATGGGAGAAGTGCTTAGCTTTGAGTTCAATCTTGCGGTGTCCTTACCCAATGACAGAAAGGGTTGCAAGGCACGTAATGTATTGTTGCCATCGAGGATAACAAGATGGGGTTTATATCATATTGCTTGAGTTTATCCCTCTACATCGTGTCACCTTGATTAATGCGTTACTCTATTCTTATGAACTTAATTCTCCAGATGCAGGCAGGAGTCGGTCGATGTGTGGAGTAATAGTAGTAGATGCAGGCAGGAGTCGGTCTACTTGTTACGAACGTGATGCCTATATACATAATCATGCCTAGATAATCTCATAATTATTCGCTTTTCTATCAATTGCTCGACAGTAATTTGTTCACCACCGTAAGACTTATGATATCTAGAGAGAAGCCACTAGTGAAACCTATGGCCCCGGGGTCTATCTCTTATCATATTTGCTTCCAATCTACTTTTATTTGCATCTTTACTTTTTGCATCTATATTATAAAATACCAAAAATATATTTATCTTATCATACTATCTTTATTAGATCTCACTTCCGCAAGTGGCCGTAAAGGGATTGACAACCCCTTTATTGCGTTGGTTGCGAGTTCGTTGTTTGTTTGTGTAGGTGCGTTGGACTTTTGAGGAGCCTCCTACTGGATTAATACCTTGGTTCTCAAAAACTGAGGGAAATACTTACACTACTATTGCTGCATCACCCTCTCCTCTTCGAGGAAAACCAACGCAAGCTTAAGACGTAGCAGGGCCTTGCTAGAGCAACAACTCAATGCAGGTGGGGGAGGGGAGCTAGAGAGGGATGGACGGGGGCAGCGGAAGACCGGCAGTGGTGGGCGGTTCATGGGAAGGCGGGGCGGTGATTGGGCCAGTGGCCCGTGTAGTGGTCTGTAGGGGGAAATAAGAGGCAGGGAAGAAGAAGGGTTAGGAGACGCAGGATCTGATGCCATGTACCTAGGGTAGGGTCATGGACCTGCCTAAAGATACCCTCCCCAAGGACATCTCTAGAAGAAACTGCCTTCCAGTCGACCGGAGGGATTCCACTCGACGGACTCGAAGACACTCAACCATGAAGCCTCACTCGACCACCAGGAGTTCAAGAGTCACTCTGTATCCAAACGGTCTGTAATTAAGTAGTCTTTATGGTCATGATGACACTTTATGTAAGGCGTTACCAGTAACACCGGGCCTTAATGTACTTTAAACCCCGCATAACTGAGGGTCGGAGGGGTCGGGCAGACACTATATAAGCCACCCCCCTCCTCAGTGTAAAGGGTTCGCACCCCTGTAACTCATACGCATATAATCCAGTCGACCGCCTCCAGGCTCCGAGACATAGGGCAGTTACTTCCTTCGAGAAGGGCCTGAACTTGTAAATCCCTGCGTATACAACTACTCCATAGCTAGGATCTTGCCTCTCCATACCTACCCCCCTATTCTACTGTCAGTATTAGTACCACGACAGTTGGCGCCCACCTTGGGGAAGGTGTCTTAGCGACTTATTAGAGAAGTTGCGATTATTCCGATCACCTTCATCATGGTTTCTGGCGGAGTTTTGGTCGAGGGCCGCGAGATCCGTCTCGGCGCGCTCACGTTCATCACCGACGACTCCGCTTGGCTCCAGGAGGCTCCACTTGACATCGACGCGCTTCCAGTCTGTGGGGCGACACACTTTCGTGCATGTGTCCGCGGCGTCCTGCTGCGGCAACCTTCGGCCCCGTTTCGGTCGACTCCTACGTCATCCTCCCTCCCTGTGTCCTGCCAGAGCAAGCGTTCCGGTCGGTCGAGGCTTCAGCAGTGGGTGAGGCATGCAGTGGCCCGCCAATCGGCCACCCCCCAAGTCGCGACGATCGAGCCCGACGAATCTCTCTACGGCTTGTTCGATCTGTCGACTGGCTCCGTAGAGACTGCATCCAAGTGCGACAGCAGTGATCCAGCGGCGGAGGTCTTGATGGTCAATGGGCCTCGTTATCCTCCCGGCTTTCCTCGCACCGACGGAGGAGATGGTGGAGGCGACCTAGCGTAGGTCCACGAGGAGTATCAACCCGAGCCACTCACTTCCCTGCAAAGGGAAGATCTTCGCCGCCGGAACATGGATGCTCTGCATACTCCTATGTAGGAGAAACCCCCAAGGCTCGTGCCTTGGAGGACGCGCGTTTGGCCAACTTGGCTGAACACACCCGACTGGAGAACCTCCAGCGAGCACTCGATGTGATACCACTTGATAGGGGCAAAGGTGTCTCGTCTTTCGATGAGATGATGGATATCGCTTTGGTGGAAGTCGACTTTGACGATCCGACTACGAACGTGCGAGGACGTCGCGCCTTAGCAATCGCTAAACCAACTCCGAGAGGTTATTGACCACGCCGGAGCACGATCAACCTGACCACGAGGGTCTGTTTCCTGCGAGCAAACGAAGAACAAGCAAGAAACAGAGATTGCAATCTGGATATTGCGAATATAAGATGAAAGCTTTATTGATCAAGGTGGGGTTCTGTGACGCCTTTGTCTGGTCGTTGAACACAAACGAAGTACGCGAAGTTGCAGCTATGGCGAACTTTAGTCTAAACAAAACCCAAAGTCTAAACGGTGCCCTAAGGGCTGTATATATGGAGGAAGAGAGGGGGAATTTCGTGGCCCTTGGTAGAGGGGTCCGAAATCAACCCTATCTCTTGTTTCCCCACACATACAGACTCTAAAAATAGCCTATACTAATGTATTTCGAAATTACATGGGCCTCGCCCAATAAAAAGGTGACGCAGCACCTATAATAGCCTCTGGACGAAATTTATGAAGTGGCATCTTGTATATTTCGTCCAAGGCTTCATGCACTTGTTATGGTGGCTTCAAAGACCTGAAATCATCACTCGTGACTCCGTTCTTGTTCCCCTTGCGCATGCCATCATCTCCATGCTTTCTCTTGCTCCAATGTTCATCCTTCTCCAAGCTAGGCCCTTCATTTGTAAGCAAAACAAATGTATCCAATTTAGGCAGCATCATATTCTCATGAACATTAGAATCATTACCAAGAAACGAAAGTACCTGGTAATTTAGTTGGCCTGCGCGATATCTAGTCCAGTATGTATAGCAGCAGGGGCTGTGGGTGTAACAATGGTATTGATGTCCTCATCACGATGAGCGCGCACGGCAGCGAGTTCCAGACTCCAGTCGACGTCAACTCTTTCCACCACTGACTCAGGTATATCGAATCCCGATTCAAAATTTAGCAGCTGCAGCCCGAATAGCAGAATCGATCCAGCCCTCCCAGTCGGAGGCCGGCAGGGGCTTGATGCAGATCAGAGATTTGCTCCGGGCAGCTGGAGATCAGAATTTAGCTGTATCGCAGTCACGTAATAGGATTCACAGTCGATCTGTCGCTGTGAATACAGTCCAGTCGGCTCATAGCCCAAGATCACCCCTGCAGCATGAGGTACGTGGAGGTCGACGTGATAAGTATGATGACAGATTTGATCGTGATGATCAGCGTCGAGTGCCCACCCCTCCCCCAAGGGGTGGGTCGTACGCCCCTCGGCAGCAAGATCACAGACGCCCGCACAATGTTGGGCGAAGGGTTCCATTCGACCCTAGAGAACCAGGCTTTGATGCGAGATCCATTATCGTTCAGGGTTTGGTCGACCGGAACAGAGCTCACCGTGAGGGCCATGACAGAGATGTGCCCACCAGCAGCAGAGTTCATGTCTCAGGACCAGAGTGTTTTAGGAGAGCCATCAGAGCCGCAGTGATTCCTCCCAACTTCAGGTTGGCGACTGGAGTTAGTAAGTTCACTGGTGATTCCAAGCCCGATACTTGGCTTGAGGACTACCGAGTGGCTGTTCAGATTGGCGGTGGCAATGATGAGGTGGCCATGAAACACCTACCGCTTACGTTGGAGGGCTCGGCCAGAGCCTGGCTGAATTGGTTAGCGCCTAGCAGCATTTACACTTGGGAAGATCTTTCCCGAGTGTTTGTCAGGACATTTGAAGGAACTTGCAAGCGACCAGCAGGTTTGACAGAACTGCAGGTTTGCGTGCAAAAGTCGAATGAGACTTTGAGAGATTACATCCAGAGGTGGATCACATTGCATCATTCGGTGGAGAACGTATCTGATCACCAAGCAGTCTATGCCTTCAAGGAAGGCGTTAAGAACAAAGAGTTAAGTTTGAAGTTTGGTCGGACCGGAGAAATGACCCTGAGTCGAATGATGGAGATTGCCACCAAATATGCCAATGGTGAAGAAGAGGATCGACTCCGGAGTGGCAAGTACAAGCCGAGCCAGTCAGAAAAAGGAAACTCCAGTCGGAAGCATAAGCGGAAAGCCGAGCCAGCTGCTCCTGGAGAAGCCTTGGCTGTGACTCAAGGCAAGTTTCAAGGGAAGCCCAAAGGATCTTGGAACCCCAAGAGGGTGAAAGACAAGGAAGGAAACGATGTGATGGATTTTCCATGCCACATCCACACGAAGAAACACGAGGAGGGTAACTTCATTTACCCGAAACATACCACTCGCCAGTGCCGGCTCTTAATTCAGCAGTTTCAGGGGAAACAGCCCAAGGATAAGGAAAACGAGTGGGACAAGGTTGAGGACAAAGAGGACAGTGATGGAGGATACCCCCATGTCAATTCCACCCTGATGATTTTTGTTGATGTTGAGAGCAAAAGTCGATTGAAAGTTATCAACCGTGAGGTGAATATGGTTGCTCCGGCGACACCCAGTTACCTGAAAAGGTCTCAGACCGCCATCACATTCGACCAGTCTGATCATCCGACGCACATAGCCACCCCTGGGAGGCAAGCTTTGGTGGTCGACCCGGTCGTCGAGGGCACTCGACTGACTATGGTTCTGATGGATGGTGGCAGCAGGCTGAATATATTGTATGCGGAGACGCTGAAGGGAATGGGCATTCCGATGTCCAGACTCAGTTCCAGCAACATGAGTTTCCATGGAGTCATTCCTGGGAAGAAGGCTGAGTCACTCGGCCAAATTGCTCTTGATGTGGTTTTCGGCGACTCAAAGCATTTCCGCAAAGAAAAGCTAACATTTGAAGTTGTGGATTTCCAGAGTGCTTATCACGCTATTTTGGGCAGGCCAGCTTATGCACGATTCATGGCTCGACCATGCTACGTGTACCTCAAATTGAAGATGCCTGGTCCCAAAGGTGTGATCACCATCACTGGCAATCGGAAAAAGGCAGAAGAGTGCTTTCAGAAGGGCTCAAAGATTGCCGATGCTCAGATACAGTGGTAGAGCTGCAAGAATACCAGAAAAATGCAGATCTGAGTGATTTATTGCGGGCCAAGAAGCCCGCCATAGAGTCAGCGTTCCAGTCGTCTAGTGAGACGAAACCCATTCACATTCACCCGACCGATCCCAGTGCTGCCCCCACTCATATCTCCACAACACTCGACTCTAAATAGGAAGAAGCGCTCATCCAGTTCCTCCGTGAGAACTGGGACATCTTCGCATGGAAGCCTGCTGACATGCCGGGTGTTCCCAGGGGGCTGGCTAAGCATCGTTTACGAGTCGACCCAAAAGCAAAACCTGTCAAAGAACATCTTCGATGGTCCGCCGTCCAGAAGAGAAAGGCCATTGGCGAGGAGGTGGCTCGGCTCCTGGCAGTAGAGTTTATCCGAGAGATTTACCACTCTGAGTGGCTCGCCAATGTTGTCATGGTCCCCAAGAAGGAAAAGTCACTTCGCATGTGTATTGATTTCAAACATATCAATCGGGCCTGCCCGAAAGATCATTTTCCTCTCCCCCGCATCAACCAAATAGTCGACTCGACTGTGGAATGTGAGCGCCTGTCTTTTTTAGACGCCTATTCCGGTTACCATCAGATCCGTCTGTATGGACCCGACGATATCAAAACAGCTTTCATCACTCCATTCGGGTGCTTCTGCTATGTCACCATGCCATTCGGCCTCAAGAATGCCGGAGCCACGTTCATGAGGATGATTCAGAAGTGTTTACCCACTCAAATCAGTCGGAACATGGAAGCATGCATGGATGATATTGTGGTCAAGTCACGGAAGGGTTCCAACCTGTTGACTGACCTCGCTGAAACATTTGCCAATCTCAGGGGGTATGATATCAAGCTTAATCCATCAAAGTGCACATTCGGAGTTCCTGGCGGAAAGTTACTCGGTTTTCTCGTTTCTGAACGAGGAATCGACGCCAACCCAGAAAAAGTTGGCACTATACTCCGAATGAAATGCCCTGTGCGTGTGCACGATGTCCAGAAGCTTACTAGATGCTTGGCCGCGTTAAGTTGATTCATCTCTCGCCTCGGTGAAAAGGCATTGCCTCTTTACCGACTGATGAAGAAGTCTGACAAGTTCGAGTGGACTCCAGAAGCTGACGCAGTGTTTGCAGAGCTAAAAGCTCTGCTCTCCACCCAGCTTGTGCTTGCTGCTCCAATCAGCAAAGAGCCTCTGTTGCTTTACATTGCAGCCACATGACAAGTCGTCAGTACAGTACTTACGGTCGAGTGGGAAGAAGAAGGGAAAGCCTTCAAAGTTCAGCGCCCGGTATATTATCTTTCCGAAGTGTTGACCCCATCGAAGCAAAGATACCCTCATTATCAGAAGCTTGTATATGGGATTTACATGGGCACGAAGAAGGTTGATCATTATTTCTCTGATCATTCCATTACAGTCATCAACAACGCCCCGTTGTCAGAGATTCTACACAACATAGATGCAACTAGTCGAGTGGCAAAATGGGCGATTGAACTCCTTCCCCTTGATATCAAGTTTGAGGCAAAGAAAGCCATTAAGTCCAAGCAGTAGTAGATTTCATCACTGAGTGGATTGAACAACAGCAGCCGACTCAAGTTCACTCGGAGCACCGGACCATGTTCTTTGACGGTTATAAGATGTTGAATGGTTCCGGTGCTGGGGTAGTATTGGTTTCCCCCCGAGGAGATAAGCTCAGATATGTGCTCTACATCCACTTTGATTCCTCCAACAATGAAGCAGAATACGAGGCACTTTTGTATGGGTTGCGCATGGACATTTCACTCGGCATCCATCGCCTTATGGTTTATGGCGACTCAGATTTGGTGGTCAATCAAGTGATGAAGGGGTGGGACGTTAGAAGCCCACCCATGACTGGTTACTGCAATGCAGTGAGAAAGCTTGAAAAGAAATTTGAAGGGTTAGAGCTCCATCATATACCCCGACTGAAGAATCAAACGGCTGATGATTTGGCAAAGATAGGTTCCAAGAGAGAAGCCATTCCCAGTGATGTGTTCTTGGAACATATCCATACTCCATCAGTTCAGGAAGATCCTTTTACCGAAGAAGCTCCGCAGCCTAAAAGTGTCACAGACCCGACTGAAGTTGAAGTTCCAGCAGTGGTCGACCTGATCATGGAAGCATTGGTCATCACTCCCGATTGGACAGTGCCGTACATCGCGTATATCTTAAGGAAAGAGCTCCCAGAAGATGAAGAAGAGGCTCGACAGATCGTCCGCCGATCTAAGGCCTTTACCGTGATAAAGGGACAGTTGTACAGAGAAAGCGCGACTGGAGTCGGCCAGAAGTGTATAACGCCAGAAGAAGGTCGGATAATCCTTGACAATATCCACTCGGGGACCTGTGGCCATCAGGCGTCCTCTCGGACCATCATGGCTAAAGCATACCGAGCGGGATTTTACTGGCCAAGAGCAAATGAAATGGCAAAGGAGATAGTCGACAAGTGTGAAGGATGTCAATTTTACTCCAATATGTCACACAAGCCCGCCTCAGCCTTGAAGACCATCCCACTCGTATGGCCTTTCACTGTATGGGGATTGGATATGGTTGGACCACTGAGAACAGGCAGAAGCGGCTTCACCCATGTGCTGGTGGCAGTTTACAAGTTCACTAAGTGGATTGAAGCTAAACCAATCAAGAACCTTGATGCCGGCACTGCTGTGAGCTTCATCAGGGAGTTGATATTCAGATATGGAGTTCCCCATAGCATCATCACTGATAATGGGTCGAACTTCGATTCTGAGGAATTCAGAGCCTTTTGCACGTCTCAGGGCACACAAGTCGACTATGCTTCAGTCACTCACCCCCAGTCGAATGGACAGGCAGAACGAGCGAATGGTTTAATTCTCAAAGGGCTGAAACCCCGACTGATGCACAATCTCAAGCACGCAGCTGGTGCATGGGTCGACGAACTTCCGTCAGTACTTTGGGGATTAAGGACCACACCTAATCGGTCGACTGGGAGAACTCTGTTCTTCTTGGTCTACGGAGCTGAAGTAGTCTTGCCGAGTGACCTGCTTCACAATGCACCCCGAGTCGAACTCTAACTGAAGCTGAAGTAGAGCAAGCCCGACAGGACGCAGTCGACCTTCTAGAAGAAGAAAGAGAGATGGCCTTGATCCGATCAACCATTTATCAGCAGGATTGGCGTCGCTTCCATGCCAAAAACGTGAAGAGTCGAGCCTTCCAAGAAGGAGATTTGGTTCTCCGAGTGGATCAGCAGAAGCCATACAAGCTTGCTCCTACTTGGGAAGGTCCCTTCATTGTCACCAAGGTTCTCCACAATGGGGCGTACCGCCTCTACAATGTCGAGCACCAGATTGACGAGCCCCGAGCTTGGAACGCGGAGCTGCTCCGCCCCTTTTATACTTAAGTATTCACTCGGATGAGATGTAATAAATATACTTCTGTAGTTTATCAAAGATAAGAGTGTTATAATTTTCCCAGTGATTGTCATTACTTTTGTTCACATAAAGAAGTCCCCCAGCGGGTGGCTTAGCTGTGAATCCGTTTCGCCTAAGTTTGTAAAAAAATCCTTGCTGAGTGGTGAGCCAGCCTCCCACTCGGGGGCTTAGCTGTGAATCCGTTTCGCCTAAGTTTAACAAAATCGTACCGAGTGGTGAGCCAGCCTCCCACTCGGGGGCTTAGTTGCAGTCCAAGTACTCACCTAAGTTTAACAAAATCCTACCGAGTGGAGAGCAAACTTTCGACTCAGAGGCTTAGCTGAAGTCCAAGTACTCGCCTAAGTTTAACAAAATCCTGCCGAGTGGTGAGCCAACCTCCCACTCGGGGGCTTAGCTGCAGCCTAGCGCTCGCCTAAGTATAAATACAATGTGCGCTCCACAAGGAGGACGAGGTGCAGGTCGACTGCTACCTTCTCCTTCCGAGCTACGCCACAAATAGAACGTGCGCTCCGCGAGGAGGATGAGGCGCAGGTTGACTGCTACCCTCTCCTTCCGAGCTACGCCACAAATACAATGTGCGCTCCGGAAGGAGGACGAGGGGCAGGTCGACTGCTACCCTCTCCTTCCGAGCTACGCCAACAAATACAACATGCGCTCCGCAAGGAGGACGAGGTGCAGGTCGACCACTACCCTCTCCTTCCGAGCTACACCACAAATACAATGTGTGTTCCGCAAGGAGGACGAGGTGCAGGTCGACTGCTACCTTCTCCTTCCGAGCTACGCCACAAATACAACGTGCGACCCGCAAGGAGGATGAGGTGCAGGTCGACTGTTACCTTCTCCTTCGGAGGTACGCCACAAATATCCTACCCAGTGGAGAGCAAACCTCCCACTCGGGGGCTTAGCTGCAGCCCAGTGCTCGCCTAAGTTTTTGAAAATCCTACCGAGTGGAGAGCAGACCTCCCACTCAGGGGCTTAGCTGCAGCCCAGTGCTCGCCTCAGTTTTTGAAAATCCTACCGAGTGAAGAGCAGACCTCCCGCTCGGGGGCTTAGCTGCAGCCCAGTGCTTGCCTAAGTTTTTGAAAATCCTACCGAGTGGAGAGCAGACCTCCCACTCGGGGGCTTAGCTGCAGCCTAGTGCTCGCCTATGTATGATGAGGTACAAGTCGATTGCAGTCTGTGCTTCATCCCTACCTGGAAAAGTGCATCACAAACACTAGCATATATTCCGAGCGAAGGACAATGTTTGTTCGAAGGCAGATGCAAACATATTCAACGGCAAACCCAAGTTCAGATAGTGTCCTATGGAACCAGAAGTGCTCAGGCACCAAGCCTGTTAAAGTTTACCGATTACAAAAACCACTCGGCATTCCGAGGCAAATTTAAGGCATCAAGCATAAAAGTTTTTTACTCCCCCTGCGGAGGACTGGATGGTGAGACAAACTCGTCCAGATCGATTCCATCTGCGATCCGAGTGGCAGCAGCAATGAAGGTCTCCATGAAAGATCGGAAGTCATGCTTCTTGGTATTGGCCACCTTGAGAGATGCCAGCTTGTCCTCTCGCACGTCCTTGCAGTGAACACGGACCAGAGACAGAGCAACATCGGCACCACACCTGGCAGAAGACTTCTTCCATTCTTGCATTCGACTTGGAACTTCGTTCAGTCGAGTCACCAGAGACTCGAGGTCATTCTGCAGTGTTTCTCCTGGCCAGAGTGCTGGGTCGATGCACGACATTGCAACTTTCAGTCTTGCAAGGTAGTCGACCACAACAGCAACGCGAGACTCGAGACAGAGCACGTTCATGGAGGCTTCATCCTTCATGGGAGAGTTGATGGGATCCAAGCCAGTCTCCACTCAACTAGTCTCCTCTTCAATGTTTTGGCAGAATTCTGTGGATACAACCCAAAGATAAGCTAACAGTCCTACAATAAGTCAGAGATTGCCAGTCGGAGATAAGGGGTTACCTTCGAGCATGAGGAATAACTTCTTGGCGAGCCCACCTAGATAAGCCTCTAAGTCGTTCTTCTTTCCCGCTAGTTTGCTAGACTTGTCACTTAGGGCTATCTTGTCATTCTTCAGTCGACTGACCTCTTTGTTGGCCGCGCTGAGAGCAGCTTTCAGATTGGTATTCTCCTCTTCAAGTTTGCTGATTGAAGCCAGCTTTTCTTCTGCGAGTTTGGTCTTCTCCGAAGCTACTTTCTGCGCCTCAGCGAGGTCAAGGTCCTTCTTCTTCGGAGAATCCCTCAGTTTATCTGCAAAATCACAGCGGGATCAGACTCAAGAGTGGACAAGAAATAAGGGCAGTCGTCAAGGTTCTCACCAAACATACCTTTTGCCTCCTCCTTCGCCTTCGTGAAGTTCTCCTGGACAAGCTTCAGATCAAGTTTGAGCTGGATATGCTTGTTCTCCAACTCAATATATCGAGCCACGAGTTCTCAAGATTTCTGCGAAAGACCAATCGACAGACGTCAAAAATAGGTCACTTCCGAGTGACTAAGAGAAAGATCATAGTATCTCTAAGACTACAGCCGAATCAAAACATTCAACTGTAGTCTCGGGGGCTACACCCAGTGGGTGCACTCAGCGTGCCCCCACTGGTTCTATCGATTCGGTTCGATCAGTCGACCGAAAGATACAAAAAGGTTATGATCCTAAACCATAGCTAACTGCCAGCAGTTAACCTCAAAAAAAGGGGGTTCTTAAGACTATCGTCGACTGCCAGCAGTCGACCACGGTCTCGGGGACTACACCCAGTGGGTGCACTCAGCGTGCCCCCACTGGTTCCATGATTCCATTCGACCAGATCGAGTGGAGAAAGTAAAGAGAAAAAGTTCAGAGTATAAAGACTATGGTCGACTGCCAGCAGTCCACCATAGCCTCGGGGACTACACCCAGTGGGTGCACTCAGCGTGCCCCCACCAATCCAGATATTCAATCGACACACCCAGTGGGTGTATAGATACTAAGATCTTCAGAGAGAAAAGTTTTCAGGTATCATATCCTAACAGAACAGGCGGTGATCAACTAACATGAACATTGCTCTGAATAGCTGAACTTGCGTCATAAGCCGCTTGACTGGCATCTCGGATCGCCTTCACCTTCTCCATCATGACCGCCGCTTGACGTATGGCTTCTTTAGCAGCGCCTGCTTGGTCCTCTGGGACGTGATGGGTGGAACAAAGAGAAGGCGGATCTGCACTCGACGATGGAGGGCGAGCACTCGCCAGAAGCATAGCAAAGGACACAGTAGTCGAAGTGGCGTTGCCCCCCTCCGAAACTAGCGCATCAGGTGCTGATACGACCTGAGCAGTCTTGCCAGCAGACGCCTTCCTGTTCCTCCTCTGCCTCAGTGGCTCCTCGTCGTCATCATCAGGGAGATCAATGATGATATTAGGTGGAGCTGCAGAAAAGATTCAAAAGTTAAAGATGAAGATCCTATCGACCGAAAGCGAAACTACAGGGATCATACCAGGGTTGGAAGTGGCATCGTCCTCCATTTCTTGATCTTCATGTCTGATCGAGGTCTCAGAAGTAGCAGCACTGCAGTTTCAGAAATCAATCGGTCAGCGAACGAATCGACCAAGAGTGAATCCATGTGAAACAAGAAAACACAAGTTACATCATTACCCGGAAATAGTGGGAATCACCATCTTCATCTTCGGCAGGGCCTTCATCGGCTTTGATGACGCCGCTCGGGGTTGCTTCGGTGCTTTCTCAGTCGGCGCCGAAGAGGTCGTCTGAGGACGTTTGGTCAACTACACAACAGGCACGACCCCCTTGCCGCGCTCGACTGCAGGGTCATGGACAAGCTTGGATCGTCTTTCAGAACGGGGATGCTGGACTTCCTCCTCCTCTTCCTCCTCCTCTTCCTCGTCAGAGCCAGCGTCTTCTTCACCCTCCTCACCATCTGATTCCCACTCCTCCAGACTTTCGCCTCCGCTTCCTTCCTCCTCTTTGGTCTGTACTAGCGCCCCGTTGGGCATCGAATACAACTCAGTAGTGATCTGGCAGACAACAAAACAAGACAAAAGTCAATCGGCCGATTTGCAGCAAAACAGAATGAATGAAACAGGATCACAGTCGGAGATAAGTGGTCATACCTTGTCTGGTTCGTAAGACTGGTCGAGGTGTGGGATCCTCCTAGCTCCACGAGGGTTATCTTTGTTCCCTGTGATGGCAGTCATCCACCTCTCCAGTGTGGCGTCATCGACCTCCTCTGGGTGGACCCGAGTGGTGTCTTTGGTACCAGAGTACAACCACATCGGGTGGCCTCGGTATTGGAGCGGTTGAATGCGCCGTCGAAGGAAAACCTCCAGAAGATCCATGCCAGTCACTCCGTCGCGAATGAGCTAGACTACACGCTCCATCAACATTTTAACCTGAGCCTTCTCCTCTAGAAGCACCCTCAGAGAGGACGACTTGTTCACTCGACCCATGGAGAAAGGAGGGAGTCCAGTCGACTGCCCTAGTGTTGGCTGGTCTTGGCAGTAGAACCAGGTCGACTGCCACCCTCTAACTGACTCGGGAAGGGTCATGGCTGGAAAGGCACTCTTACTCCACATCTGGACCCCAAGACCCCCACACATCTGGATTACTTGGGTTCTCTCGTCATTCGGACTAGCCTTTTTCACCGTCTGAGAGCGACAAGTGAATATGTGTTTGAAGAGGCCCCAGTGCGGCCGACAACCCAAGAAGTTTTCGCATAAAGACACGAAAGCGGCGAGATAGGCAATGGAGTTGGGTGTGAAGTGATGGACTTGTGCCCCAAAGAAGTTCAGAAACCCCCAAAAGAAAAGATTCGGCGGTAGAGAAAACCCGCAATCAACATGGGTGGCTAAGAGGACACACTCACTCTCCTGAGGCTGCGGCTGCCACTCCGTCCCCGAAAGCCTTGCTGACCCATGGGGGATCAGTCCTTCGTTGGCCAGGTCGTCGAGGTCCTTCTGGGTGACGGTCGAGCGGATCCAATCTCCCTGGATCCAACCTTGCGGCAGGCTGGACCGCGACGAGGATCCGCCCCGACTGGTCGCTCTCCCCTTCGCCTTCGCCGTCGCCTTCTTTGCCCACTCCAAAGCCGCCGTCTTCTCCTTCACCATTGTCACCGGCGAAGCAGGCACAGAGCAGCAGCGCTAAGCAGGTGGCTAGCGCAACAAATGAATCTGAGGATGGGGGAGGAGAAAATCAGGGCGCACTGTTCAAAAAAAAACCCGCCCGACACCTTATATGAAGTCGCTTCCGAGTGGCTGACTGGTAGGCCCGAGCAATCCTGTCAAATCCTGCAACAGTCGCGCACACGATACGTGGCGAAAAAGGTGGCGTGGAGATCAAGGTGTCTTTGCCTTATCCCATCCGAGTAACACGGCCTTCTCCACTTCGTGCGCTTCCCGAAATTCAGATCCCGCTAAATCCGCTAACAGCAAAGCAACTTGTCAGACGACAGATTTCCTCCGATCCGTCGCTCGGAAATCTCCAAGTTCATAAAGTTCACTCGACAGATGTAAAGAATGGATCAAGGCGACTGAAAGAGAAGTTGACACCATCACTAAAAAGTCATTGATCCAGAGTAAGACACACTCGCAGCACGAAAAACATGTCGGAAAAATTATCAACTCCTTCCTCAGTCAAACCTCGATCCATTCGGGGGCTAATGATGAAGCCATGTACCTAGGGTAGGGTCATGGACCTGCCCAAAGATACCCTCCCCAAGGACATCTCTAGAAGAAACTGCCTTCCAGTCGACCTGGAGGGATTCCACTCAACGGACCCGAAGACACTCGACCATGAAGCCTCACTCGACCACCAGGAGTTCAAGAGTCACTCTGTATCCAAACGGTCTGTAATTAAGTAGTCTTTATGGTCATGATGACACTTTATGTAAGGCGTTACCAGTAACGCTAGGCCTTAATGTACTTTAAACCCCGCATAACTGAGGGCCGGAGGGGTCGGGCAGACACTATATAAGCCACACCCCTCCTTAGTGTAAAGGGTTCGCACCCCTATAACTCATACGCATATAATTGAGTTGACCGCCTCCGGGCTCCGAGACGTAGGGCAGTTACTTCCGTCGAGAAGGGCCTGAACTCGTAAATCTCTGCGTATACAACTACTCCATAGCTAGGATCTTGCCTCTCCATACCTACCCCCTATTCTACTGTCAGTCTTAGTACCACGATAGGATCTTCATCCAAACGCTTGAAATGGTCGTCTGACCCAAATGACGAGAGTTAGGCGACTTGCATGTAGACAATCCCTTTATATTCAGGACTATCATCATAGTTGCTTCGCAACGTGCTAGCACTACTCCTTAACCCATCAAGCTAAACAACATACCACTCATAATTCCAAACTTAGTTGCCGAAATACGAATCTGATATGATGCTAATATTACTAAAACAGAGAATGTTTAATTGGTCAGCTGATTTTCCTACTTCACATGTGCCACATATCGAGGGACAATAGGTAGTTGCATTCTCTATGCGCTCTGGTTCATCATGTGTGGGAAACGAACATTTTATTATCCAAAATATGCTTGCTCTTATTTAGCATGTTTCTCTTCTATTCTTCTTTAATAAGTACTCACTCTCTCTGTTCCTAAATATAAGTCTTTGTAGAGATTCCTCCATGGACTACATACGGAGCAAAATGAGTGAATCTACACTCTAAAATGTATCTATATACATCTGTATGTGTTGGTGCAACAAACCCTGGGTCTATTGGCCAGACTGTGCACAGGCTAAAAGACAAGGTTACAACACCAAGATCGGTCCAAGCAAGGAGGATCGACTCCTTTAGAGGATTCAAGTACAGATCATGAAGGCCAAGACGAGCCAGAGAAGCAAGACAACGTCAAGGAAAGATCCACCCTTGCTGGGCAGGCGAGCTTGGCAGGGTTGGGTTTTGTGCCGGAAGCATACTTCCCGATTGTCCCGCCATGCCCTGCCGGGACTTGCGGAGGCAAGCCATGCCACCGCTCCACCCCATGAGCAATGAAGTCACAGGTCAGTGCGGTGTCAAGCCCCAAGATTACTAAGTGGCTACTTTTTGCCACATGGCAGCCATTTCATACAGCAACACCTCCATATGACACCCGTCCTGGTACTTGTCAAGCAAGCAGGCGCGAAGCTGGGAAAATAGCCTGGCGAGGGTTGCTGGGCACTCTGCGATGTGACACTAGATGGTGAATTTAATGTGCTCTGTCAGCCTACAGAATTAGGTATGATAGCACTGTTTGCTATCTAATCAGTACACAAAGACGAATTTGCCATCGTGGTGACCCCTTAGTCTATAAAAGGAGGCCCATGGCAAATGTAAAAAGTGTTCGGTTTGTGAGGTTGCCAGGCTCAGGCCCTCATGTACCCGTACACACGTACCACTTCGCCTTGTGGCAACCCTGCTGGGAAAAGTGTGTTGCGTCCACCACCACCTTTTCCACCATCAATCCACCAAAGCAGGAGTAGGTTGTTACACCTCACGGCGGCCCGAACCTGGGTAAAATTGCCTGTGTGATCTCTGTCGTGCTACCCGGCGCTTCTTCGCTCTTTGTGCAACGTGCCCATCCCCCCTCCGAACCAAAAGGGGCTTGTAGCCCCATAGGTCTCTGTGGTTTCCCGCAACATCTTTGGTGCTCTAGGTTGGGGGATCACTTGCGTGAAACCGAGGGCATCAATAGCGCGTCATCTTCATTGCCACTTCCATCGTCGGCAGCGTCACCGACTATGGCACCTAAGAAGAAGCCCGGAGCTGCAAATCACCCGTCCACCTCAAGGGCTCCGCCGCCCGCGAGCGCCAACATCACGGGAAATGAGAGGACGCATGAGGATGGGGACGCTGCGGGAGGTGTGGTCGGTGCAGGAGGCATTGTCACCACCATCCCGTGGCCGAAGCAGAAACCGGAGGCGCCAGGGAAGGACAACATCAACAATGTCCCAGCAGCCATGCTCCATGAGGTACGGATGGAGGGATTACTTTACCTACACCCTCTCTCCTCATCGAAGGGCACAACCAAAGTGGTGGCGCACGCTCTCGAGCGAACCGCAACCCTTCAGCCACCCCTGTCCGAGGTGCGGCCGCGAGACACGCACCACCTCCAGAACAAGCTAACCCAGCTACTATGCCCAACGGGCCCGCTGGCCCTCAAGCACCTCTACTGCGTGACCACACCATCCAAGCGGCTGGCTCACTGCAGCGAGGGCGCGAAATGGTCGCTACCGGCACCATTAGGAGTCGAGCGACACGGTGGTCTTCATCATCATACCCATGCCCAGCGTGCCTTAGAGGCCATGGCGCGGGCCCAGTTGCCGTTGAGATTCCCATCAGCGGCTGATCAAGTGGATGAGTGGTGAGCCACCATCTAGAGCTTGATTGGATTTGCCGAGGCGGGAGGATCACAGCGAGCTGGCCCGCCACAGCCTCTCCAGACGACAACAACGGCTCATGCGGCTGGCCGCACGGAAGGGGCTGCCCCCATGATGTCGTCCCCACCTCGGCAACGTCTAGTACCACGGTGAGTCCAAGAGGACATGTGGCGGGAAGGTGTGTGCATTGTTGTTGAACGGCACCACGACAAACACTGCCAGCCCAATGGGTGCGAAAGTCCCAACATCGACAATCCCGCGTCCGAAGATAGCGGGTGTCTGCCTTTCGAGGTTGGGTGCCCTGCCTTCACCCGTGAGCTACGGCAAGTCCGTTGGTCGTCCGCTCGCACGTTCAAGCCAGAGATACCCAAGAAGTATGATGGAAGGTTGAACCCGGCAGAGTTCTTGAGCATCTACACCATCGTTGTTCAGGCTGTCGGGGGAAGAGATGAGAAGGTGTTCGCCAATTACTTCCCTTTGGCACTCAGGTCAAATTTGAGGTCCTGGCTGATGCATCTGCCGGAGAACTCCATTTCGTCGTGGGCTAACCTGTGCCATGAGTTCATTGGCGCCTTCACGGGTGGCCATCAAGAACCAGGGGGGCCCAGCGATTTGCAGCTTCTCCAGCAAAAAGAAGGACAAACTCCGCAGAAGTACTTGCAAAGGTTTAGCAGAGTCTAGAGGAATATTCCAGACATCCACCCGGCAGCTGTGATAGCCGCCTTTCAGTCCAATGTGTGCAACCGCAGGATATGTTCCAAGATGAATGTTCGGCTGCCCAAGACTCTGAAGGAGCTGTACACCTTGGTGGACAAGTGTGCTCGAGTGAAGGATGGGAGGAAACTTCCCGAAGAGGAGGATTGCATTGACATCAACTCAAAAGATGACGACGAGACCACTAGCTAGAAGAAGAAGAAAGAAGCGAAAGGATAAGGCAGTGATGACCATTGAGAGACTGGGCACGCCTAGTACCGGCAAGAAGGCTAAAGTTAATGCCCCCGGCAAGGAAGTTGCCACGCGCGTTGACTGTCGGGAAGCTGCGGCTGCCGAGAAAGCTGGGAAACTTGATGGGCCTTACTGCAAGATTCATTGGACCAAGGGCCACGATCTCCAGGAGTACCATCAAGTTGATCAGCTTGTCAAGAAGACGAGGGCTGAGTATGAGAAGCGAGATAAGGAAAAAGGTTAGAACAGTACTGGCGTTAAGGGTCGGGGCGGTGAAGCGAATCGTCCAAGCAAGGCTCCTCGGAACCAAGGGAAACCTGCCAGGGGCCGAGAGAAAGAGGATTGCAATGCTGAATGTGATGGAGGGGATGAAGAGGAAACCAGTGACCAGGAATTACAGAAGGCCATTGACACCCTGTGCATTGACGGGGGTGCATCTTTGCACTCCTCTCACCGCCAACTCCAACAGTGGGCACGTGAGGTCAATGCCATGGAGCCGGGGAAGCCCCTCAAGTGGTCGCGCATGCCCATCATCTTTGATGAAGAGGACCACCCAGACCTCACCACTGTGGTAGGGTGCTTCCCATTGTTTGTCTCCCCAACGATCTGCAACATCGAGGTCACAAAGATGTTAATTGATGGTAGGGCTGGGATGAATCTGGTTTCCCGGCAAGTTCTCAGCAAACTCCAGATAGCAGAGGAAGAGCTTAAGTCCACTGACATGTTTCAAGGAGTTATTCCCGGCAGGAGCCGTCCTAAGGGAAAAATCACGTTGCCAATGACGTTTGTTGGTGAGTAAAACTACCGGGTCAAAAATATTATGTTTGATGTGGTCGGCCTCCCCCTGCCGTATAATGGAATCCTTGGGCACCCGGCCCAGGCCAAGTTTATGCCAGCATCCCACTATGCCTACAACAAATTGAAGATGGCAGGCCCGGTGGGCGTCATTTCCATTCCATCTGATAAGAAAAATGCGATGATATGCGTCGATAAGATGTATCGGGACGCGGTAGCGGCAGAGGCTGCTGAAAACACAGTGCCGCCAAGGACAACAAAGGAAAGAAGGATTATAGGGACTCCAGCAAGGAATCCGGGAAGCGTACCTCCATGGAGTGTGACGCACCTATTGATGACGTGCTGGATGGTTCCAACAGCAAGAGGAATAAGGCTGTGGCACCCCATGTGAAAAAGGTCCCGACAGGGATGGATGGCGTTGATGGTACTTTAACTATCAGTGCCACCCTCGATGACAAATAGGAAAGCGCGCTTGTTGCCTTCCTGTGGGCGAATATCGATGTGTTTGCCTAGCAACCATCTGATATGATATCCCTAGTGTTCCCAGGGAGGTAATCGAGTACCACCTTGCTGTCTGCCCACATGCCCGACCCGTCAAGCCGTAGGTGCGGAAACAGGCCTTGGAGCAGCAGCAGTTCATTGCCGATGAGATTAAGAAACTTGAGGCAGCTAGTTTGCTCAGAGGAGTACTGCATCCAACATGGTTAGCAAACCCAGTGGTGCGCAAGGCTAATGTAAAGTGGAGGCTTTACATTGACTTCACAAATTTGAACAAGGCATGCCCAAAGGACCCGTTCCCCTTGCCGCGCATTGATCAGATTGTGGATTCCACTTCCGAGTGTGATCTGCTCTCCTTTCTGGATGCATATTCTGGGTACCATCAGATATTCATGTCCAAGTAAGATGGGGAAAAGACATCATTCATCAACCCATGTGGCACATACTGCTTTGTGTGCATGCCTTACGGGTTGAAGAGTTTCGAGTCCACTTTTGCAAGAGCAGTCCAAATTGGTTTTGAGCCACAGTTGCACAGGAACATTGAAGCTTATATGGATGACATTGTGGGCAAAACCAAGGACAGATCGACCCTCATCCAGGATTTGGAAGAGACATTTGGTAATCTTCACAAGATCAATTTGATACTAAACCTGGAGAAGTGTGTGTTTGGTGTTCCCTTCGGCAAGCTGCTAGGTTTCTTTGTGTCCCACCGCGGGATCAAGGCCAACCAAGATAATATCAAGGCCATTGAGCAAATCCAAGCATCCAAGACAGTTAAGGATGTGAGGCGTTTGACGGGGTGCATTTCCGCGATTAGCAGATTCATCTCCAAGTCTACCGAGCGCGCCTTGCCATTCTTCAAAATTTTGAAGAAGGCAGAGCCTATGAAATGGACCCCGGAAGCAGATGCGGCATTGCATGATTTGAAGACATACTTATCTTCAATGCCCAGTTTGGTCGCACCCAAACCACAAGAGCCATTGCTACTATATCTAGCAGCAACTAATCAAGTGGTTAGTGCAGTGTTAGTGGCATAGTGGGAAGTAGAGGAGACAACAGCCTCAGCAGATGTCCCGCCAAGGGAAGAAAGAGAGAACAGTCCGGCAAGGTTAGATATGGATTAGGACAAAGAGAAGCGCGGCAGCAGAGACAACCCAAGGACGCCGCAAGGAAGAAAGTGGTGCAGCGCCCAGTATACTTCGTCAGCTCCGTGTGGCAGCGGGCTAGATCCAGGTATTATGGCGTGCAAAAGTTAATTTTTGGCCTCATCATGGCCTCAAGGAAACAACGCTACTTCCAAGCCCATGAGATCATGGTTGTCACACGTTTTTCATTGCAACGGATACTCCAGAACCTAGAGGCTACTGGCAGAATAGTGGAATGGGCATTGGAATTATCCAGCTTGGCCTGAAGTTTGAAACACATCAATAGTTCAGAGCAGGGCATTGGCAGAGTTTATTACATAATGGACGCCAACCCCTGATGAGGAAGTGCTGGAAACAGTTATCCCCAGCAAGGAACCAACCCAAGAATGGATCATGTATTTTGATTGTGCCTTCTCCCTGCAAGGTGCAGGGGCTGGCGTGCTTCTCGTTGCTCCCACTGGAGAGCACTTGAAGTACGTCATCCAAATGCACTTTCCCCGGGAGGAGGCAACCAACAATACAACAGAGTATGAAGGGCTCCTTCCTGGGCTGAGGATTGCCACAAAATTGGGAATCAAGAAGTTGATCATTCGAGGAGACTCGTAGCTTGTAGTGAGACAAGTCAACAAGGATTACCAAAGTCCATTGATGGAGGCATATGTCGAGGAAGTGAGATTATTAGAGGAGCACTTTGACGGGTTGCAAATAGAGCACGTACCCTATGCAGAAAACAGCATAGCTGATCACCTATCGAAGTGCGTTGCGCAAAATCTTCATGTGGAACCAGGAACTTTTGTTCTCCGTCTTACTCAACCCTTCGTATCCCCGCCAAAAATGGCTCGAAAGAGGAGAAAATTGGACTTCGGTAAGCATCTCCCGGTAGAGCCTCCCGGGCTCCTGGCAGGGACCCTGCCGGAAACAACTCCCGTTTGACTGTTTGGTCACATCCTCCTGCCAGGCCACTGGTCCCTGAGGTCGAGGGATGCACCCCCACGAATGACGAGGTGCCGCTAGTCCTCGTTGCCGAGACTCAGGCTCCCACTTAGGCAAGGCACATAGTTCATTTCCTCCAAACCGGAGAACTTCCCGAAGAGCAAGAAGAAGCAGAAAGAATAGCCCGGCGGGCCAGTATGTACCAGTTTGTCGATGACACTCTGTACAGAAGGAGGCCCAATGGTGTGAAATTGAAGTGCATTTGCCGGGAAGAGGTAAAGGAACTTCTGGCGGAAATACACAAAGGCATGTGCGGCTCCGACATTGGATCAAAGGCTTCAGTTGGGAAAGCATCCTCGCAAGGATTCTATTGGCCCACAACTCTTCAAGATGCGGTCCAGCTAGTCACCAAGTGAGAAGCCTATCAGTTCCATTCCAAGAACATCCATCTGCCAGCCCAAGCACTTCAGACAATCCCTTTGTCCTGGCCGTTTTCGGTCTAGGGGCTCGATATCCTTGACCCTTTCCCCCGAGCTGCCCGGGCCTTTCAATTCTTGTTTGTCACAATCGACAAGTTTACAAAGTGGCCGGAAGTAGCTTCCGTGAGAAAGGTGACTACTTAGTCAGCTATCAAGTTCTTGAAAGATTTGGTGTGCCACTTTGGAGTTCCCGCTCGGATCATCACTGACAACGGCACCCAATTCACGAGCCGCGCCTTCATGCAATATGTTCATACTCTCAGAAGAAAGATCTCATTTGCCTTTGTTGCACATCCCAGAAGCAATGGACAAGCTGAGAGGGCGAACGTTGAAGTGCTGCGGGGCCTCAAAACAAGAACATTTGATAAGCTGCTGAAGTGCGGCAGGCGATGGATCGATGAGCTGCCGGTGGTCCTCTAGTCCCTCAGAACGACACCTATTCGGGCTATCAGACAGACTCCCTTCTCCATAGTCTATGGAGCAAAAGCATCTATCCCCACAAAACTCATATATGGGTCACCTCGAGTACTTGCCTACGATGAAGTAGTGCAGGAACATCATCGGCTTGACAACACTGTGCTTCTCGAGGAGAACCGTTTCTGGGCTGCTAGGCGTGCTGCACGCTATCAACAAGCCATGTGTTGCTATCACGGCCATAGGGTTCATCTCTAGTTTTTTGAGGAAGGTGACCTTGTCTTTAGGCGTGTTTAGTCCGCCAAGGGTGCAAACAAGTTATCACCGAAGTGGGAAGGCCATTATCGGGTAGTACGAGTCACCAGACCTGGCCCATTCTGTTTGGAGACTGGAGATGACATTCAATTGCAAAGCTCATGGAATATTGAGCATCTCTGCAAGTTCTACCCATAAGGCGCGACTGTCGGGCCCTGCCCGGCAGCAACCCTTTAGTACAAGACTTGCCTCAGTTGCATGTAACCCCTTGTACAAATCCAGCAGCAGACCCTCCTCATCCACATCAACCCCAGTTCCAAGGAAAGGGGCAATACTGGGATTTCTAACGATCCCAAGCCCTACGCCTTGGACCCAGACCATACTCACTCCCTGAGCGTCAGCATGGTTACTTGGCATCATCAACTCCAAGCTAAGGCCCGGGGCCTGGCCCCTGGCTCTCCCCTTCAGCATACCAGAGTGAAAGCAGAAGATGAAGGGAGAAAGGGGAGTGGATGAATGCCTCCATTCCTCCCATGCTCCTCCTTTTATAGGCAGGTTGGTGGATGATTCCCCAGCGGGTAACCACCGCCCTCCTCCACCAATCCCAGAAGACCAGGCCTTTGCCTTGATGCTCTTCCACACCACGCACCCCCATTACCTACTCCACTCAATGCATGTGGCATACATGGCTGAGGATAAGGGCGTGGTGGGAAGAGTGAATTGGCAGTTACCCGCCCGTGCGTTAAAGTTATTCACGTGCCATTACAAGGGTGGCCCCACCATAATTGTCATCACATGACGCGTGGAGAAATAGAGACTCACCCCAAGTTCAAGACGATGAAGAAGCAAAGGATATCTCAAGGAGTGGAGCCACCCTTTGCGCTCCTGCCAATGCACTGATTAGGTCCTACCCCGACGATGCCTAGGTGCATGTTCGTGCTAGGCCCGGGGGCTCCTGTTGGTGCAACAAACCCTGGGTTTGTTGCCCAGACTGTGCATAGGCTCAAAGACAATGTTACAACACCAAGATCCGTCCAAGCAAGGAGGATTGACTCCTTTGGAGGCTTCAAGTACAGATCAAGAAGGACAAGACGAGCCAGAGAAGAAAGACAACAACAAGGAAAATACCACCCTTATTGGGCAGGCGAGCCTCGCAAGGTTGGGTTTTGTGCTGGAAGCATACTTCTAGATCATCCCAGCAGGCCCTGCGGGACTTGCGGAGGCCAGCCACGCCACCGCTCCACCCCATGAGCGAAGCAAATAACAGGTCAGTGCGGTGTCAAGCCCCAAGATGACTAAGTGGTTGATTTTCACCACATGGCAGCTATTTCCTACAGCAACACCTTCGTATGACACCCGTCCTGGGACATGTCAAGCAAGCAGACACGAAGCTGGCAAAATAGCCCGACAAGGACTGCCGGGCACGCTGTCATGTGACACTAGGAGGTGCATTTAATGCGCTCTATCAGCCTGTAGAGTTAGGTATGATAGCACTATTTGGTACCTAATCAGTACACAAAGACTAATTTGCCACTGTGGTGACCCCTTATTCTATAAAAGGAGGCCCATGGCAAACATAAAAAGGGTTCGATTCGCGAGGTTGCCAGGCTCAGGCCCTCACGTACCTGTACACATGTAACCACTTCGCCTTGAAGCAGCCCTGCGGGGCAAAGTGCATTGCGTCCACCACCACCTTTTCTACCATCAATGAACCAAAGCAAGAGTAGGGTTTTATGCCTCAGTGTGGCCCAAACCTGGGTAAAATTTCTTGTGTGATCTCTGCTGTGTTGCATGACACTTCTCCGCTCGTTGTGCAATGTGCCCATCCCCCCACCAAACCAAAAGGGGCTCGCAGCCCCATAGGTTCATGGTTTCCCGCAACAGTATGTGATCCATAGTGGAATTTGTACAAAGACTTATATTTAGGAACAGAGGGAGTATAATAGTAGTACAATATGTTCCTTGTAGTGAAGAGGTCTAATCGGTCACTTGTCATGGACGCTTTCAACTCTTCGTGTTGGTCTTCTGTAATATCCAGGAGATGATGGGAGTCGTGTCGCCTTTGAGAGTTAGACTGATAGTAACAGTACTGCGCCTTCAGTTGAAGAGAGCTGGTATCGGAAGCCTTTCTAGCCATACTGGCAATACTAGCACATATTTCCCATCAAGTTCCACTTTCCTGATATTACTCGTTATGCTTAGGGTTCTCCCATTATACGTACACTATGATCTGCGCAGGTGCTTTTTGTCCTACTAGCAGTAGTCCACCTTTAAAGCTAAACAACACACCAATCATAATTCCGAAGCTTAGTTGTTCCAATATGAATGTCATATGATATTGATATTAGTTAACACACATACATTTAATTGGTCACCTAATGTCCCACTTGAGTTTCCATATGCATGTGGCCATATAGAGAGAGAGACAGCATGGAATTGCATTTCTTTGGATGTTCTGATTCAACATGGGTGGGCATCCAACATTGTATAGAAAGAAACAGAATCTCCATAATATGCTTCCTCTTCTATTCTTTAACATGTTCCTCTTATGTTCTTATTTAATAAGTACAGTATGTTCCTTGTCAGGAAGGCAAGTAGGGACATCTGCAGTCGACGTGTCTATTTGGCTGCTTCTGCTAGTTGCTTTCAGCAATTCAAGTTGGTCTGCCATAATATCCAAGAACTGCTAGGAGTTATGCGGCCTTTGAGAGACTAGACTGATAGTAACAATAGTGCGCCTTCAGGGAATAGAGCTGGCATGTAGGTGATTGATAGGATTTTGAGTAGTGGCGGCAATACAACCCCATATTTTCCAGCCAGTTCAACTTCCCCGATTTATTTATGATGCTTATTTTGCCCCGCTTTAATCGACACTACAGTCTGCCTAGTGGCTTTGTGTTGTACTAGCAGCTCTCTGTCGGCGTTCTGGGAACGGGGGTCCCCAGACTTGCCTGCCCGTGGCCTGCAGTCTGGCTCAAGTGGTGGCCCAATATAGCCCATCTTCATCAACTCAAGCTCAAGACCCTCGCGAGGGGCCAAGGCTCGCGGGGCAGACGGCGCAAGGCTTCCTGAGGAACGGCCTCACCAGCCAGGCTCGCGAGGAGGCGGAGAGATCAAGGCAGGGGTACCTCGTGAGGTGCTCGTGACGCAAGCCATGACGATCGAGACTAGGCGGGCACCAGGCAGGCGCCGGCGTGCGTAGTGTCCTTGTTTCCTCTTTGGTGCAAAGGTGGCAAGCGCTGGCGCGGAGTATCGAGGCATCAGGAAAAGGTTACTGAGCGAGTTCCCGACTAGGGGGTGTCCGGATAGCCGAACTATCATCCTTGGCCGGACTCCAAGACTATGAAGATAGAAGATTGAAGACTTCGTCCCGTGTCCGGATGGGACTTTCCTTGGCGTGGAAGGCAAGCTTGGCGATACGGATATGTAGATCTCCTACCATTGTAACCGACTTTGTGTAACCCTAGCCCTCTCCGGTGTCTATATAAACCGGATGGCTTTAGTCCTTAGGACGAACAACAATCATACCATAGGCTAGCTTCTACGGTTTAAACTCCTTGATCTCGTGGTAGATCCACTTTTGTAACACACATCATCAATATTAATCAAGCAAGACGTAGGGTTTTACCTCCAGTAAGAGGGCCCGAGCCTGGATAAAACATTGTGTCCCTTGTCTCCTGTTACCATCCGCCTAGACGCACAGTTCAGGACCCCCTACCCGAGATCTGCCAGTTTTGACACCGACATTG
Source organism: Triticum aestivum (assembly GCF_018294505.1). NCBI lineage: Eukaryota > Viridiplantae > Streptophyta > Magnoliopsida > Poales > Poaceae > Triticum > Triticum aestivum. The sequence goes on along the minus strand of NC_057810.1, from coordinate 379,465,418 downwards.
GTGCTTTCATTGAGAGTTCCTCTGTGCCGTCACCATCAGGAAGGATGCCTTTTCCCGTCTTTAAAGACGGCACCGTCGTCAAGGGAGCTTTGGCCGCTGGCCAGACTATCCGGCTAGGTGATTTTCTTATGACCGCCTGTTCGGCCACCGCTCCGACAATGACCTCTCAAGTCATTAAAAGCGATCTTCACGTCAGCTCGGAATTCGCTGAGCAGCTAGATCCGATTGAGCTCTCCTCCATAAACGAGCTCTTGGATTGCATCGCCGCCCTGGGAGTCGCTATCGACTACGATCAGATTGGGCTTAAAACCGATCTGAGAGAAATCAACTCTCCCTAGGTTACCCACCACATTGTTGTGGTAGAGGAACAATGCGGCGAATCTTCTTCTATGATAAAAACCAACTATGTCCGGATTCCCGATCCCTCCATGCCGAATTCCCGCGGAGGGACGGACGCTAATCAAATACTGAACCTAGAGTCAGGCATCGGACCAGATTTGTGGGAAAGCGTCCAGCAAATCAAGCTTCCGAATCCGGAAGCTTTGTGGCCTTTGAGCCTCAGATTGGAAGGGGTTCCGAACTTGATTCTGCCCGCCCACCCAAACATAAGCGATCTATCTCAAATACGGCAAGAGCCCGATGAAACAGTACATCATTACTAGGCCAGATTCCTCCTGGTTATGGACAGGATAAAGGACTGCCGTGAAGAAAGCGCGATTTCAATCTTCTGCAACAATTGCACGGACAAGGGAATCATAAACGCCATCAGTCATCGCGAAGTTACACGCTTCGCCGACCTAGCGACCATTGTACAAAAATATTGCGTGATGGAAAGTGCCTGGAAAACCGAAACTAGGTTTTGGGACAATCCGGCCCTGAATACAACCCCAGTCCGAAATAAAAGGATGTGTCATACTCAAGCACCTGGGTTAAAAACCAAAAAGCAAAAACCCCATAAAGGGTACGGAACCGTACTGGAGGGATGGCTCAACGGACCCTGCAAAATCCATAGTACGGAGGGCGCCGCCCCAACACATAGCCTTCGAGCATGTTGGATATTACGGCAGGTGGCCAAAAGTGGCGAAGGCTTTTTAGCCCTGGGCAACCAGCCCAGCAGCACCAGTACGGTATTAACAGTCTTCGGGACTTTCGCATCAAATAACATGCGGAAACGAACAATCTGCAGTCTTGCCGAAGTCTACCAAGTAGCAACAACAAATCCATGGAGCGACACGGCTATCACCTTCAATGCCAGTGACGAACCTAAATTCCGAACAGCTAGAGCACCAACCGCATTGGTCCTCAATCCGATAGTGGACAGCTTTCGTCTTACCAAGGTACTCATGGATGGCGGCAACGGATTAAACCTCATCTACGAGGAAACCCTTCAAAAAATAGAAATTGACTGGAGCCGCATTGAGCGAAGCAGCACAACCTTCAGGGGAATAATCCCTAGTCGAGAAGTACGCTGCACAGGAAAAATCACACTAGATGTAGTGTTCGGCTCGCCGGACAATTATAGGTCCGAAGAGGTCACGTTCCAAGTGGCCCCATTCGGCAGCGGATATCACGCTTTGTTAGGGAGAGAGGCATTCACAATCTTCCAAGCTATACCCCATTATGGTTACATGAAGCTCAAAATGCCCGGACCCAATGGAATAATCACTCTCGCCAGTGATCCACATACAGCACTCCGCGCTGAAAATAAGACAGCCGCACTGGCCCTAGAGGCATTATCCGAAGCCCTAGCGGCAGAGGAATTAACCGCGCTGCGCTCCACGGTGGATAGGGACAATGTGATACTCGATAAGAGGACCAAGTCCACCTCTTTTGAACTAGCAGACGAAATAGTCAAATTTCAGGTCCATCCAACAGACCCCACAAAGACGACATCCATTGGAGCACAATTAAATCCTGATGTAGAAGCCGCACTACGAGAATTCCTTCGGGAAAATTAGGACATTTTTGCATGGCACCCTTCAGACATGCCAGGAATCCCACGCGGGCTGGCAGAGCACAGCCTAAATATCCTAAAAGGATTCAAGCCAGTCAAACAAGCTCTTCGGCGATTTTCTGAACCCAAAAGACAGGCGATGGGAGAGGAGCTAGCCAAACTCTTAGAAGCCGGATTCATCAGAGATATCAAACATCCGGACTGGCTAGCCAACCTGGTAATGGTACCCAAAAAGGACAAATCCTGGCTCCTCTATGTCGATTTCAAAGACCTTAACAAGGCCTGTCTAAAGGACCCTTTCCCTCTCCCTCGCATCGACCAAATCATTGATTCTATCGCAGGGCACGATTCATTGTGCTTCCTCGATGCATACTCCGGATACCATCAAATCAAGATGGCAGAAAAAGACCAGGCCACAACGGCATTCATTACTCCATATGCGCCATTCTGCTTCAACACAATGCCCTTCGGACTCAAAAACGCCGGCGCAACATATCAGCCCATGATTCAGACATGTCTGGCTACCCAGATAGGCAAAACAGTAGAGGCATACGTAGACAATGTGGTCGTCAAGACGAAACACGTCAAAACTCTAGTAGACGACTTGAGGGTGACATTTGACAACCTCCGAGCATATGACATTAAGCTCAACCCGGAAAATTGTGTCTTCGGAGTACCAGCCGGAAAGCTTTTGGGCTTCATTGTATCCGGTAGAGAAATTGAAGCAAACCCAACCAAGATCCGAGCTCTGTCACAATTGGATATCCCAAAAGACCTCAAGCAAATACAAAAACTAACTCGGTGCGTAGCGGCTCTAAGCCGCTTTATCTCCCATTCGGGAGAAAAGGCTTTGCCCCTCTATCGCCTCCTCCAGCGCACCGAACACTTCGAATGGACGGATGCCGCCACGGCCGGAGTCGAAGAAATCAAGGCCATACTGGCAACAAATCCGGTCCTGGCCGCGCCCAACCTGGGCGAACCTATGTTATTATATATCGCAGCAACACATCAAGTTGTCAGCGTGGTACTCATCGTCGAACGAGAAACTGAAGGGCACAGATTCCCTCTTCAAAAACCAGTGTACTACGTATCCACTGTCTTAACTCCATGCAAGTCCCGGTACCCACATTATCAAAAGATAGCGTATGCGGTGTTCATGGCATCCCGAAAGCTGCGACACTACTTTCAAGAGTGTTCCATAACGGTGGCCTCTGAAGTACCTCTCAACGATATTATAAACAATCGCGACGCAACGGGCAGGATTGCAAAATGGGCCATTGAGATCTTACCATTTGACATAACCTACAAACCTCGGCGAGCTATAAAGTCGCAAGTCCTGGCTGACTTCGTCGCCGAATGGACCAAAGTCGAACTCCCTAAAGAGTACGACACGTACTCCAATTGGATCATGTATTTCGACGGATCAAAAATGTTGGCTGGCTTGGGGGCTGGCGTCGTCTTGACGTCCCCAACTGGAGACACAGTCCAATACGTACTTCAAATTATGTACATGGACTCCAACAACGCAGTCGAATACGAGGCCCTTCTACACAGCCTCCGGATGGCAATCTCCATGGGTATTCAACGCCTAGAGGTGCGCAGGGATTCAAACCTCGCAATATCCCAAGTAAATGGAGACTTTGACGCCAAAGATCCGAAAATGGCAGCTTACCGCAACGCCATCCTAAAAATGTCAGCTAGGTTCGAAGGACTCGAATTCCATCATGTAGCCCGGGATAATAGCCAGGCAGCAGATGTGTTAGCACGCATCGGTGGAAAACATGACGCCGTCCCTCCAAACATCTTCCTGGAACGGCTCTTTAAGCCATCCGTATTATGGGAAGAGGAGTCCGGAAATAACAATCCGGAGCCAGCTGCATCACCTAACACAGACAATTCTGACACGATCGGTGGCTCAGCCAATGAAATAACACCTTCAGCCCACGAAATAATGGCAGTAATTGCCCCGTGGACGGAACCATTCCTAGCCTACTTAATTAGGCAGGAACTTCCCGAAGACCAAAACGAGGCCCGCTGCATAGTTCGGCGATCTAAAGCCTACAAGGTCCATGAGGGAGAACTTTATAAGAAAAGCACAACCGGAGTCCTTCAAAGGTGTATCTCCGAAGAGGAGGGGCGAAATCTCCTGGCAGAAATTCACGCCGGACTCGGCGGGCACCATGCCGCAGCCCGGGCCCTTGTAGGCAAGGCCTTCCGTACAGGATTTTATTGGCCAACAGCCCGGGCAGATGCTTAGGACTTAGTCCGATGATGCGTCGGTTGCCAGCTCTTTGCTAATCAGAGCCACATGCCACCCACCGCCCTCAAAACTATACCCATCACCTGGCCGTTCGTGGTCTGGGGGCTTGACATGGTTGGCCCCCTTAAAGGGGGAAAACACAAGCGCAAATACTTATTGGTCATGGTGGACAAATTCACCAAATGGATTGAAGCCAAGCCGGTTAAAATGGCAGAATCCGGACCTGTGATAGACTTCATATCCGGGGTAGTACACCGTTTCAGCGTCCCCCACAGCATCATCACTGATAAGGACACGAATTTTACGGCCGACGAGGTTAAACTCTGGTGCAAAACATGGGCATCAAGCTCGACTACGCTTCAGTCTATCACCCTCAAACTAACGGTCAAGTCGAGCGAGCAAATGGTCTAATCATGAGCGGCATCAAACCTAGACTAGTGCGGTCCCTCAAGGAATCTAACACGCACTGGGTAGAGGAGCTCGACTCCGTACTCTGGGGGCTGTGGACCACGCCAAACCGAACTACCGGATTCACACCATTTTTTATGGTGTACGGCGCAGAGGCAGTTCTGCCCTGCGATATAATTCATGACTCACCTCGCGTGCGCATGTACAAAGAAAGAGAAGTCGAGCTTGATCGGCAGGACAGTTTGGACGCCTTAGAGGAGGAGCAGGACATGGCAAAAGCTCGTTCCGCATTTTATCAACAGCAGGCTCGAAGATATCAAAGCACAGAAGTATGGGCCAAAGCTTACAATGTTGGCGAACTTGTTCTACGCCTTCCGGACAAGAAAAAGGACAAACTTAAGCCCAAGTGGGAAGGTCCCTTCATCATCGACCAAGTCCTGACCGGCGGAGCATATCGTCTATGTAACGCATCTGACAACCGACTCGAGCCGAACCCATGGAACACAACCCGTCTCTGAAGATTCTACGCCTAACGCCGGACTCAGAGTTCGTCTCACTCCCCCGTCACCTTTTTACATTTTCACTATCTCTTGTCCTCCTCCTTCTTCCCACTTTTTTTTTCTCAATACCTTTGATAGGCTGATTTGCGCATTGTTCGCACGCACTCGATGTGCTCCTAGCACTCGTTATACCTGGGGGCTTCTTTAACAGAAACTTATTTATACGGGCTTCATGCCCAACACATGTGTCATACTTCCGCATGTACCTTTTATTCACCATTATATGCATCGATATGACTTAAGTTTTGGCTAAGCTGGGTTACCTGGCTCCTGTGCTTACCCCTACGTTCCCGATTGTTCGGCTAGGAGGTAAAGGGAGCACCTCTGCGATTGTTACTGTCGGGTCAGCCGGATGTGTACCTCAGACTGAGTGAAGCCGAAAGCTAGCGTTCTTAAGAGAATATTCGGTCGGTGACTTGAAAGATGATTTATTACTTACTTATTTATTTGCCCCCAGATGGTTTTTCTACTATTTTCGCAGTCCGGACATGCACTTTAGGGCATGCCTCCCAGGGAAAGGAACCCTTAACGGAACTATTCTCCCTGGAAGATGTTTCTTACTAACCATGTAATATAACATAGCTAGTTGGGCACTTGTCTGATAAAGCAATTATGACCCAGACGCCTTGTCTCCATGCATGCACCCGTTCTTCTATAACCGTAAGGGTATTCGGACACACTCTCGACTGTTGGGTCCGGAGGTTGAAGCGAAAAGGTCCGCAAAGACAAATGATCTACAATCCGGCTAGAAGGCATTTTACATGTCATTTCAAATTACATCGTCAAACTTACTGATTGTACTCCTCTTCAATTCCATCTAAAAGGCTGTCTAATTTACAGTCATGTTGGGAATATTTCGTGGCCAGTTCTACTTGGCCATACATTAAGCTCACAGGGATCTCCTTCCCATCAGGCCCTGCACGTCCGACCTCGGCCATGTGGTTTGGGTCAGCCTTCGGGTATCGCGTATTCACCATGGCCCAGGCCTCCCTGGTGCCTTGACGGCAGGCCGATATTTTCCACAGACGGAGGCGTCGCCATGCTCCCTGAAGCTTCTCAGTAAGCTCTCCAAGGCCCTCGGGTAGGGAGACGGAAGGCCATAAAGCCTGAACGACGCCACTCATCGCCTGCCGAACACGTTTGAGCAGTTGAACCAGCTCAGGAAGTTGGTCACCCGTTGAACTAGGCATTTCCTCCGCAGGGCGACCTGTGAGCACACCTAAAAGACACATTTCAGTCAATCGACTTCCTCGCCGAATTCTACTTTTCAAAGGAATTTGCTCAAGAACTTACTATAAATGCCGCGACGAAGCCGCTGATTCTCCTTCACGGAGCCCGACAGCTGGGCCCGAACACCTTTCAGCTCTTCTCCTAGCTGGGTGTGGGCATCTTGGAGCTTGTTTCTCTCCTGCTGCACCTTCAGAAGCACCCTCTCGCCGGCCTTTAGCTGACGCAGTAGCTGTTGCTTGTCTGGATCTAGTCCGGCGGCCTCTACAATATTATTGTCAGATTCACGCACACGCCGCACTTTGTTAACTACTTCTATTTTCGAAGCACATATTACCGGCGGGGGTCTCGGTGGCTCCCCCGGTGGTGGCTAGTGCGGCCTCAAGTTGGACCTTGCACTCTTGGAGCTCCTGGGACAGGTGGGTATTCTTCTCCATAAGATCCTGCATAATAAATGATCCTTAAATCAGTTGTTTTAACTATTTTAAGTCTCTGGGGCTACTAGCATATATAACTATTAAAATTACTTACCCGTATGTCCTTCACATACTGCTCCGTGGCTCTGGTTAAACCATCTTGAGCAGCACGGAGGTGCGCATTCCCCGCATCAAAGGCATTCAACGCCTCCGGGGAGAAACACGCGTCACGAAGAACTGTCCGGCGACGCCTGTGATTCATGGCGCTCTCCACCTCAAACTGGGTGGCGGACAGCCTGTCGGCATCCTCCATCGGAGGAGCATCTGGCTCTTGCCTTGTGTTCACCTCCACTTCTGGACCACGCGATGGAGCATGGCTGGCGGAGGCTTGATTGGCAACCTCTCCGGACACTGTCCGACGAGCGCTCTTTCTCCTGGAAAAAGTTATGAGCATTAATATAGGGATCCTTCCCTTAAAAACAACGGTGCGCCATACCGTTGCGGCGACGTTTCGATTCGCGTCGCACTCCTCTTCCGCCTGCTGGGCCGAACTGACCCTTGCTGGTCAGCCGCCGCAGGTTCGGCTTCCTGCCTTAAAGGCACCTCCTGCGATGCACCATCAGTATAGGATGGTCAGAATTGAGCATGGATCAAATGATGGTGTCAAAACCTCGGTCGTAGTCACCTGGGAGGCCGGAAACAAACCGGGGTAGTCAGCCGTAATGGCGACTAGAGCATTGTCCATGCTAAGTTGGTGGAACACCCTGTCAATCAGCTCCACCTTTATGTCCGGGTCCTCTTCGGAGGTCAAATCAAGGGATCATTCCGGATCCTCGGGCTGTGGAGTTAGGCTTCGTATGCCCTCCACGTCCCGGCGCAGCTCTTGCGTCGAAATCACAAAGTAAAATACTTGACTTTGGAAGTATGGATCGGGTAGATAAACATCCGCTTACCCAGCTCCGAGGGTTCTTCATGGAGAATCCGTTCAATGGATTCGTGCGGAGAAAGTCCTCCTCCTCCCCCTTGTACAAGCTGGACAGGATCTTTGCCAGATCGGCTGCCGAGCTCGGCCCTTTGTGGCCATGACGGGTGGCGTCGTCTTCCCCGTTGAAATCCCACATAGGGTGGCCCCTATATTGGAGTGGCTGCACCCCTCGCATAATGCACGTGGCCATGATTCCAATCATGGTCAATCCGGAGTGGGCCAGTAACCTAATCCGGCCCATCATATTGTTGTTATTGAGGGCTCCGCTGGCGCCAACTCTGGCGTTTCTTCAAGGGGGCATTGCTGAACTCCGGGAGGCCAATCCGAACTGGATCCGGCAGAGGGGCGTCCTCCATGTAGAACCATTCCGAAGGCCAGTCTTCGGACGCCTTCTTCGGGGTGCCGGATAGATATCCGGTCCCAGCGATGCGCCATATTTCGGCTCCGCCCACTTGATATATCGACCCCTCATAGGAACGGGGTACGAGGCAAAACAATCTCTTCCACAGCGCAAAATGGGGCTCGATGCCCAGGAATAGCTCGAAAGAGCTACAAAGCCCGCAATGTGCAAAATGGAGGCAGGTGTGAGGTGGTGAAGCTGGAGTCCGTAGAACTCCAGGAGCGCCCGGAGAAACGGGTGTATGGGAAATCCGAGTCCCCTTATTAGATAAGGGACGAAGCATACCCGCTCTCCTTTGGAAGGGTTGGGGATGCTCTCCGCCTGCTTTCCTCCCTTGAAGGTGGCCAGTCCGGCTCGAACCGGAACCATGAAAGCTGGGGGAAGATATCCCTCGGTTTGGAGCGCCACTAGCTTGCTTAGGGCTAGGAGCGCGAGAGGAGGAGCCACGTCGACTATCCATGATGGAATGGGTTTTTGTCAGAGGCGCTTCAATGAGGACTTGCAGATGGATGATGGTGTGAGCTGGATCTAGATCCTCGCCTCTCTTATAGGCGGCTCGTTCGCACGGCCAGGGGGTAAAATGTAAAAATACCCTAGCTTTTTTGCATTCATACGACATGTGGAAGAAGGCCATTATTGGGCGTAGAAGCCAAGGAGTGCAACATTTATAAGGAAGCCGGACACTATTCGACAGGAACATGAAGTTTGAAGGAGAACCCGCCTTGCAACGCCGAAGACAATATACGCACCGGACTCATCGTCGCTGAAGCCCGGTTCGGGGGATACTGAGGGAGTTCCGGACTAGGGGGTGTCCGGATAGCCGAACTATCATCATCGGCCGGACTCCAAGACTATGAAGATAGAAGATTGAAGACTTCGTCCCGTGTCCGGATGGGACTTTCCTTGGCGTGGAAGGCAAGCTTGGCGATACGGATATGTAGATCTCCTACCATTGTAACCGACTTTGTGTAACCCTAGCCATCTCCGATGTCTATATAAACTGGATGGCTTTAGTCCTTAGGACGAACAACAATCATACCATAGGCTAGCTTCTAGGGTTTAGCCTCCTTGATCTCGTGGTAGATCCACTCTTGTAACACACATCATCAATATTAATCAAGCAGGACGTAGGGTTTTACCTCCATCAAGAGGGCCCGAACCTGGGTAAAACATCGTGTCCCTTGTCTCCTGTTACCATCCGCCTAGACGCACAGTTCGGGACCCCCTACCCGATATCCGCCGGTTTTGACACTGACAGTTACCATTTCGGTGCAAAGAGACCAAGACCAGCAAAGCGGCAGGACGGAGGTCACCATGGATCCCAAGACAGTGTCATCGCCAGTGCCTTTTGCAGGCGAAGACCAACTTTAGTTAGGATAACTTGTACTAGATGTTCCCCTTCAAAATGGCCGTTGTTGGCGCCCTTCCCACTCAATATTTGAGAAGAGGACTAGGGCCTCTATATATAGATATAGCCACCACAGTAGAGGGTATCGAGTTCTCATCAGATCGAGAGGCGACCTAACTCACCCAAATAGTTCACTGCACCAGCCCAAGAACACCTCTCGCGAGGCTATTCTTCCCCTGCACTGTTCATCATCAGCCCCAGAGGCAATCCACCACACCACAAACTGCATCAGGGTATTACACCACAATGGTGGCCCGAACCAGTATAAACCTTGTGTCCCTTGTGTTGTTCATCATTTAGCTCAGATTCTCAGCGAGGCGTTGGGACGTGGATCGGTAGGAGGAAGATCATCGCGCGCACCCCAGAGTTTGAACCTTAAGGGTTTTGCCGGAACCAGATATTCGACACCCTCCATCCTTAAAGTTAAACTACATGACACTCATATTTCCAAAGCTTACATTTAATTGGTCAGCTAATGTTACTATGTGATTTTTGAAAGGCATATGCGCCACACATAGAGACATGTTGGAATACAATTTCTCTATGCACTCTCGTTGTCATGGTTTGGTAATAAACTTGCTATACAATATATTATGAACCTATCATCTTCCAACTATACTTACTTCTGGAGCTCCCAACAGGGAGCCTATTTGTTGTGTAGTTGTGCCAGATTATATTATTGTACGCACCAAATTATAGCACACAAAGGCTCACTCATCAAGATCCAGTGATAGCGCTGATAACCCACAAGTATACAGGATCGTTTGTAGCATTTTTCGGTAAATAAGAGTGTCGAACCAAAGGAGGTGCTAAAGGTAGAACAAATATTCCCTCAAGTTCTATCGACCACTGATACAACTCTACGCACAATTAACGCTTGTTTTTCCTAGAACAAGTATAAAACTAAAAGTACTTTGCAAGAATAAAGCTATGAATAAATTGCAAGATAATAAAAGTAGATAGCTTTTGTCACGCAAGAAAGTCATTTGTCCCTAGGTGATCGATAACTAGACCGGTGATCATTATTAAAATTTTATATGAGGGGGAGGCATGAGCTAACATACTTTCCATACTTAGATCATATGCACTTATGATAGGAACCTATAAAGCATCCTCAACTACCAAACATCATTAAGGTAAAACCCAACCATAGCATTAAGTATCAAGTCCTGTTTACTCCCATACGCAACAACCCACTTACTCGGATATGTGCTTCTTTCTCACATGCCACCCACCATTAGCGAATCATGAACGTATTGCAACACCCTATAGTGGGGATCCCTCATCTTTGCGCGACACGAAGGGCACCATAGGACAGCACCAAAATAAATTATACAACTCATCCCAATCATGATTATCTATCAACCCATAGGACAAAACAGATCTACTCAAACCTCATAGGATAACCACATATCATTGGATAATAATTTATAGTGTTAAGAACCATATTCAAGCAGAGAATTGCAGCGGGAATAGAGAGGTTACACTACTGCATAGAGGGGGAGAAAGTTGGTGTTGACGGTAGCAAGGTTGTTGATGTAGAACGTTGTCACGATCCTTGCCCAGGTGGCACTCTGGCACCACCGGGAGAGAGGGGGAGAGAGCCCCCCTCCTTCTTCTTCTTCCTTGGCCACCACCTATAGAGGGGAAGAGGGATTCCCCTCTGGTCCATGGTCTCCATGGCGGTGGAGGGGCAGGAGCCCCTCCTAGATTGGATCTATCTCTCTGTTATCTTCTGTTTCCCGTTCCTGTTTTATGGCCCTTCAACGTTTCTTAAATTCCCAGAGATCAGTAACTCCGATTGTGCTGAAATTTTTACACGGTTTTTTCCATAAATTATCTTTCTTGCACCCGAAGAAGAGACCCAACCAACTTACGGGGTTCCCACAAGGCACCACTGCGTGCCAGGGGGGCCAGGCGTGCCCTGGTGGGTAGTAGAGGTCGTGGGCCTCTGTTTGTGTTGTTTCCATCTCCCAAAAATCACATATATTCCAAAATAATTCTTCATATACTTTTGTCGAGTTCGGAATTTGTTTGATATGGATATTCTATGAAACAAAAACATGCAACAAATATGAACTGGCACTGGGCACTGGATCAATATGTTAGTCCAATAAATCATATAAATTGTTGCCAAAGTGTGTAGAAGTTGTATAACATTGTCATGGAACAATAAAAAAATTGGATACGATGGAGACGTATCAGCATCCCCAAGCTTAATTCCTTCTCGTCCTCGAGTAGGTAAATGATAAAAAAAGATAATATTTGATGTGGAATGCTACCTACCATAATTTTGATCATATATCTAATCATGGCATGAATATTAAGACACGAGTGATTCAAAGCAATACTTAGGCATCCCAACAAACAATCATGTCTTCCAAAATATAAATGCTAAAGAACCCTATCCCTACAAAATCATATAGTCTTGTCATGCTCCATCTTCTTAACACAAAGTATTTATCATGCGCAACCCCGATGATAAGCCGAGCAATTGGTTCATACGTTTTAATGCACTTCAGCTTTTTCAACCCCCACGCAATACATGAGCGCATGGATATAGCGCTATGGGTGGAATAGAGTACGATGATAGGGGTAAGCATACAGAAGACAAAAAAGTAACAAAGTCTCACATCAACGCAGCTAATCAATGGGCTATGGAGATGCCCATCAATTGATAACAATGTGATGATTAGGGATTGCCATGCAACGGATGCACTAAGAGCTAGAAGTGTATGAAAGCTCAAACTAAAAACTAAGTGGGTGTCTGTCTAACTCTATAAAGAAAAATTCCTACTAGTATATGAAAGTGACACCACAGGAGAGACTCTATATGAAAAACATGGTGCTACTTTGAAGCACAAGTGTGGAATTTCCATGCACCTTCTCTCTTTTTCTCTCATTTTTTTCTATTTTTTCTCATGCTCTTTTTGGCCTCACTTTTTTCACTTTTTTCTTTTTTTTTCTTTTAGTCCGGAGTCTCATCCCGACTTGTGGGGGAATCATAGTCTCCATCATCGTTTCCTCACTGGGACATGCTCTAATAATGAATAATGATGATCATCACCCTTCTATTTACTTACAACTCAATATTACAACTCGATACCTATAAGAAAGTATGACTCTCTATGAATGTCTCTAGAGTGTACCACGATGTGCAATGATCTAGCATAGCAAGGATATCAAAAAACAGAGAACCATGGAAATATCATGCTAGATATCTTACGGTCATGCAAAGAAATATAACAATGAGTGCTCAACTCACAAAAACGGAATGGTGGAAGTTGCATGGCAATATATATCTCCATATGGGTATGGAAATGCCATAATAGGCAGGTATGGTGGACGTTTTGAGGAAAATATAATAAGGCTTATGTGTGATAGAGTGTATCATATCCTGGGGTTTGGATGCACCGGCGAAGTTTGCACCATGTCTCGTGGTGAGAAAGGGAAATGCACTGTACTGAAGAGGTTAGCAAATTGCGGAAAGGTAAGAGTGCGTATAATCCATGGACTCACATTACTCATAAAGAACTCACATACTTATTGCAAAATTTTATTAGCCCTCGAAGCAAAGTACTAATATGCATGCCCCTAGCACTACAAAAAAATACGCATCTGTGACATTTTGGGCCGAACGAAAAAAATCGTCATGCTTATGACACTTCTATGACGATAATTGTAACAAAACCACGCACCATCATAGATGCGGTGGGATCCTACATCTATGACAAAACATATGATAGAAAATGGGCTTTTCATCATGGGCAGGCCGGGGACGCACCTGCATGAAATTCTTTGGGTCGTCCATGATGTAAAAAATTGTGGTAGAAGCGAGGGGGAGGAAAATTTCGGGGAGGTCCTAGTTATGGTGGGTGGTCGGGGCCGAGCGATGCACGGAGGTTTGCACGTTTCTCTTGTACATGTACGCGCGTGTGTGCGATGTGTTGGGCTATAACTAAACTGGAGCGATCGCACTACTAGCTACGTTACTGAACCAGAGCGATCGATCCCTTGGCTATTAACAGAACTAGAGCAATTCATTCGCTGCTGACTAAACCCGACCGATTCTTTCATTGTTGCTGCTAACTGAACCGAGCGATCAATCACTGCTGCTTACTGAAGCCGGTCGAGCCCCCGTGCAAGACGTAGCCAGCCGGTGTTGGTTGCCTCTCGATGAATGGTAACCGTTACTACCATGCATGCGATACGTAGAACAAGTCGAGACGTGGTGAGTTGAGCCGGTTGGTTGGTTGTGGATGAACATTCCCAGTGGGGGTTGGATGAATAGGACCCTGTGGTAGTAGGTCGTTGCCACTGGATGAATAGGACCTCGAGGAGGCCACCGCACCCCAATCGGTTGGGGATGGATGAACAGGACCCCGTGGAGGCTTTATGAACAGTAGTTGGTGGAGGCTGGATGAACAGTAGCCCATGGATGAGCAGTAGCTGGTGGATGCCGGAGGAGGTCGATGGTGGATGAACAGTAGCACGTGGAGGCTGGAGCTAGGTAGTTTACGGTGGATGAACAGGACCCTATTTCACCGTACGCGCTCCAACAGAAGTCTGTTTCCTCCATTTTGCGGTACACCACACCCCCCCCCCTCGATCAACAGTAACCCGTTTCGATCGTAGGCACTCGAACAGAAGGTCATTTCCTCCATTCTGCGGTACACTAGACCCTTCCTGATGAACAGGACCCTGTTTCGACCTTACTTGGTAAAAACAGAAGGACATTTCCTTTGTTTTTTGTATGCCAGACCCCGTTCCGGCAGTTCCGTCCAAGCCAGTTGGCTCCCGTTGAACACGACGCATTCCGACCCAATCTGGTGCCTCCTGAGGAATAGGACGTTGTTTCTCCGTTCGGACCTAGCCGGTTGGCTACCGGTGAACAGGATGCCGTTGTTGTTGTCTGTTGCCTCTCCATGTACACGAGCCCTGGTCGTACGTATGCGCGAGTAGGCATTCGAGACCCCGCCCGTATGTACGTACATGGCCGTATTTTTTGGCATCTGGTCGTACGTACGTGTACACAGTTTTGACTGGACTGCCTGAACTGCTACGTTGGGGCTCTACTACTACACGTGCCGCTGCTTGCTCAACCATGGTTCATCGTTGCAGAGAGACCGATCGACCAGTATCTACGTACATGTTCGCGACCAGACAGACGACCCTGCGTATGGTTCGATCGGGTGGGTCCCAACTGTCAGGGAGGATAAGGAGGCACTTCCTTGCATGAGAAGATATAATTGGTGGGTCCCAGCTGTCAAAGGGAAATGTTTTTTCGCAGAAGACATAGGCCCTTCCGGTGGGTGCCCGCTCTCAGGCGGAGGAATAGTTATTTTACGCGTAATAAGGAAGCACTTCCACGGCCGTGGACACAGCTATCAGCCTCCCCACATATAGTCCTCTTCCGATGGAAGTCGTTCCTTGGCCACATTGACCACGTCGCGCCAAGAGCACCAAGGCTGTGGACGACAGCGAGGCCTAGGAAGGGGACGACGCGGAGCTGGGGAAGATGCGGAAGTGCATGCCCACACAGAGGGGAGTACGAGGGTTGACTGGTTCGGCTATGGTGCGATGCTATCATCATCGCAGAATAACAGGGGTTGTGGGTGAGTAGAGGGATGGCTTGGCCGGCGGTTGGAGTAGGAGGGTGGTGAGGCTTACGCGGCAGCACAGTCGGCCATGAAAGGCAGGAGAAGGCGGCATGGCCCGCGATGGTTTGGGTGGCTGGAGAAAGAAGAACAGAGTTTGAAGAAGCACAAAGGCCGTTGGATGGACATCAAACGGTCACCGTAGCTAGAATCATTTATATTCACTAAGTTGAAAAAACCCAGCATCCGCGTCAACTTAGTAGGCCCACAAGTCAGCCTCCAAATATGGTGGGTCCCACCTAGCAGCGGGGCTATTCATTTTTTTGTGCGTAATAAGGAGGCACTTCCTTGCGTGCAAAGATATAGCTGGTGGGTTCGAGATGTCAGTGGGAGGAACATTTTTTCACGAAATACAGAGGTGCTTCCGATGGGTTCCTGTTGTCAAGTGGAGGAATCATTATTTTGCGTTTAATAAGGAGGCACTTCCTTGCGTGCGACTGTGGACCCAGCTGTCATCCTCTCCATGTTTTGCCATGTCGCGCCGAGAGCACCAAGGCGGTGGACGACGGGGAGGCCTAGGAAGGGAGCGACCCGGAGCTGGAGAAGACTCAGCAGTTGTTTCCCACATGGAGGGCAGTACGAGGGTTTACTAGTTCGCCTGTCGTTGGTGGAGAATAACAGGAGGTCTGGGTGAGTACAGGGATGGTCAGGCCAGTGATGGGAGTGGTGTGGGGCGGTTAGGCCTGCACGACAGCACAGCCGGCCACGGGAGGCATGAGCAGGCAGTACAACCGGCGCTGGTTTGGGTGGCTGGGCCAAGAAGACCAGAGGTTGAAGAAGCACCACGTTCGTTGGATTAACAATCCAACGGTCACTACTGCTAGAATCGTTTATGGACTAAGTTGACAAAGCCTTTCATACACGTCAACCCTGTAGACCCACAAGTCAGCCTCCGAATCAGTCCCAAACAGCATATAGCCCAAAATTTCTAGCCAGATTCAAATTAAATTAAAAATAAACATACCTTAGTTTAAAATCCAATGAAATTTTACCCGCACAAAAACAATGAAATTTAAAATATGAAAATCAGAAAGAAAAAACTAATTTGGAACTAATTGCATGTTGCCTATGTTTTTCATTTTACAGTCCATTTCTTATTACTTATAGCGCATTTTCTGGGCAAGCCGAATGCATCCCTCCTCGTCTTGAAAGATTTCAGGCTCAGCAGGGCATAGAAATGCAGTAGGCCTCAGTTGGTTATTCTGCAAAAAACAAAATAGCTGGCCTAGCCATTTTCAGAAAGAAAAAACAAAATTGGGCAGGTCATGTGGTAAACATATATGAAATAACAGTCTAGGCTAGACGGGCCACAATTGATACCCTGCTCCGTCCCGAAAACAAAAAATCAGTACTGTGTGAGTTGCTGGGGTCCTGGTGTCAGCCGCTCCTTGTGCAGTTATCTCGCTTGTTGACTACGTTGACAGTGGCGTGTGACCCAGATGTCAGGAAACCATCAGGAGGAACCACATTTTTATGGTAATAAAGGAAGCACTTGCTTGCCTACTGCCATGATCCTAGTGGGTCCCTACTGTCATTACCACCATGTATAGTTATCTCCTTATTCCTCTCGGTTGTTGACCATGTTGACAACACCGGACAACGGCGCCGCGGCGAGCGAACCAAGCCGGAGGATGATGGTGAGGCCTCAGACGCGAATGAACAGGAGCCAGGGAACATACGTAGTGTTTTAGGGTGCGATGTGGCCGTGATTCATGCGTGGCAACGCAACCAACTGTGGGAGACGGGAGCAGGCGATCCCGCCGGTGCTGGTTTTGCTTTGGCGGCTGGAGGAAGAAGAGACTGAAGAAACATGATAGACGTTGAATGTCAATCCAATGGTCAAGGTTGCCACAATATTTGTTGACTAAGCCGACACCATGTATCATACTTTTTTATAGGAAGAAAAGAAAAACTGGGCTCGTTTGCCAGATAAAATTCCTGCAACTGCCACCATTTGATCTTGCATCACAACTAGAACTGCCAGGAAAATGCGTTCGCTTGTCCTCCTCCTCCCAGGGAACGTTCGCCACATAACATTCCCGAAAATCAAAGATTTGAGACGTATAGAACAAGCTAGTGTACCGGTAGCAGAGTTTTAGAAAAAAAAAGAGACGTGATCATGTAGCTAGTTTGAATCCAGACCTAGACGATGACTATATATATATATATATATATATATATGTATATATATATATATATATTGGTATGCTACTCTACAAGTAATGAAACTGACATATCCAACGTTCGCTTATCCTCTTCTCTAGTTACTCTGCCAAGCATCAGAAGCTCCGGCCGCAGCAATCATGTCCACTGGCGGATCGTCCACCTGCTCTTGAGCAGGAAACGACTGGACATGTGCTAAGTCACCACCCATACCATCCCCTGTGGGTCTCATCACAACCCCGCTGACACACGCACAGCAGTTGGTTGCACATCGCAACCCGATGCCGATGGCGTGGTGCCACTGCTGCAAATCACACAGTGTCATCCATCACGTCTCAACTACGATCCTCAACCCTAGCCGAGTCTTCCATAAATGCCCGAATCATGGGGTAATGATATGTTTAAGTGTTTTTCGCCTGCTTTCAGTAGCTGATTTTTTAAATAGTTTCGTTGATGATCTTCCAATTTGATTCATGCAGAAAAGGCAAGATTCATGTGATTTGTATTTCTGGGAAGTTGCTGATGTGGGGGAATGGAAATACGCTGATTATTTGGTTAGCCAAGGAATCCCAATACCAGCAGGTTGTACTGTTCAACAAGTAACTGAAGGAACGGCAGAAGAGGAAGATGCAAAGCAGAAGGTTAAAGATGTAGTTCATCTGAGCATGGCCAAGTAACAGCTCCTGAATGACCTTGGCAGCAATGAGGAGATGAAAGAGCTTGTGAAGATAATGGGCAAGATTGGTGTGCTCTAAAGGATGATTGTCTCTTTATTTGCAATGTATGTAGCACTCGTGATGTATTCAGTGGCTATGACATGAGCACTTTTCTGAAACTAGTAATGAATGAAACATGTTTAGCAAGCTAGGCATAGTGTTGTGAACATTTAATGATTTCTATTAACGAAAATCGGGGATTATTCCCTTTTGCTCATAAATATAAATAGCAGAGGCCCTTTTGCTAATAAATAACTAAATTAGCAGAGGCCCTGTCGGGTCAGCTTTGTTCCCATTTGAAGACGTCAAGCAAAATGCAGTCCAACAGCAAAATATGTCATCAAATACAAGTTTCATAACCAAATATGAGCACAACAAAACAATAATGTCATCATGTTTTAGTCGTCATACAATCACCAAACGCAAATCAGCATACATAATAAGTGATGTTCTCATAGCAAAATACTAAACAACAACGTCATCAGGTTTTAGTTGTCATAGCAAACACAAATTCACATAGTAGATAAAAATTCGTCTTCTCACATGCAAATATGACAAAAGCAATCTAATCATCATCTGCAGCAGCAGCGTCAACATCTTCACCATGTTTATCAATCTGAATCGTAATACCCCCCAGTGACATCTTATTCTTCATCCTCAATGTCCTCGAACGTTGGCGTCTTATTGATCAACTCTCGTATGTCCACAGCCCGACAGACAATCTTTTCGCCAACGCCATTGGTGTGATGGTTCTCAAAGATATTAGGAACATCTGTGGAATCTTCTACATCACGAGCAGAGTAAGCATCATCTTGTTGTGCAACTTCATTAAACGAATTTCTCTGCTCAAACCTTTGCAATACTCTCCAGTCATCGCTACATGCATATGTGTCTTCCAAGAAAAATATATGTGTTTGTTGATTTGCCAAAATAAAAGGCTCGTTGGTCTGGTACGCCACCTTGATATTGATGGATTGAAATAATCATCATCTCTGGGTTTTTCAATTTTGGGAAACAGGTTATACATACGACAGCAGAACAGAACCACACACCGATGAACCTCCAAACTGGAGATATACTACAACTGAGCAATGTGTGTTATGTTAGCATACATTTCAGTTGTCTCTTTGTCGTACGTATCCGTGCTCATCATGGCATTGTTTTGTGTCTTCCTTCATTCGTCGCGTGCAAGGGTGTTGTAGCGCATATCTCCAACTTCTCAAGATTCATAATGTATGACCCGAGTATCAGGACCCATTGCTTGTGCGTAAAGGGCATCATCAACTGCAAGCCCATCTTCCCGCATCTTCTTAACCTATTGTTAGAAAATACACAAGCTGATCATCTTATGTACTCAATATATTAAAAAAACTGGCAGTGCAATTCAGAAGCTTACATGCTCTTGAACCATTTTCCAAATCCTTCCATAACCAATTTGTCAATGTTTCTTTGATTTTCGGCAGTAACTCCTTTTTGTAGATTCTGCCCAACATAGTGATCGCATCAAACATCTAAATATATAAGAATGTGATGTAAGTTAGTAGATTACGATGTATAAGCTGTAGTACTTAGCACTTACTCAATATAAGGTAGAATCTCAAGACAGTTATTCAACACATACCAACCCATTTTGTCCAAATCTTTAGGTTTGTCGTCTTGTCGACTCTTCCCTGTAACTCAAATATTGAGCCCAGGATTGTCTTCACACACCTCTTTGCTAAGTTGATCAGCTGTTTCAATGTATTTTGAGCAGAATGTCAATGCTTCTGTAGTAATGTAGGCCTCTGCAATGGAACCCTCAGGTCTAGCTCTATACCTAACATAGCCCTTGAAAGTGCCTAGCCGCCTTTCAATAGGGTACATCCAGCCATACTGTACTAGACCTCTAAGTAGTGCCTCATCAGGTAGATGAACAGCCAAATGACCATCACATCAAAGAAGGCTGGAGGATATATCTTATGAAGGTCACATAGGATAGTTGGTATCTTGTATCTAAGACGCTCCAAGGCATCTATCCTGATATTTCTACTACAGAGTTCCATGAAGAATTGTCCCAACTCTGCAATAAGTCAGGACGGCCCAATCCTATAACAAGAACATGTAAAACCCTTTGAAGTGGGACGTGGCAGTCATGAGTTTTCAACCCTTGTACCTAGTTTCCATCTGCACTAGATCTCCTTTCAGGGTTGGAAGCAAATCCATGTGGGAATCTCACACATGGCAGGACCTTACAGAATTCTTTTCTTTTTACCTCGTCCATCACGTACACAGCTGGTGCCATATCCCGTGATGCACCATCATCATCCACCTGGAAATCCCTTCTGATACTGTTGGGGATATAACTACTAAGTATAAACCGCCCAGAAGGGGCCGGTTTATGCTCATCCGTATTGAAGCCCATGAAGACAAGGAGTATGGTGCTCTACCATTGAAGCTTAGAGGCCCAGGGCCCAAGGGTGGTTTAGAGCCCATAAACGTAAACCAGTATGAGATGTGTAAACTTGTGTTGTAAGTTAGGAAAGGTAGAAACCGAGCCGGACACGTGTATGAGCCGGCCTCGGTGTTCTGTAAACCGCCGGGTGTCAACCTGTGTATATAAAGGGATGACTCGGCGGTGGTTCAGGGACAAGAAACAACAACTCGAGAGATAGGTAAAGCGGATTCGCTCCCTGCTCATCGAGACCCCATCAATTCCACCACAACTGGATCGTAGGCTTTTACCTTCACCGCAAGGGGCCGAACCAGTATAAACTCCCCGTGTCCTTTGTCCGGCTTAACCACTTTTTGCTAATCTCGTTGCGATGGCTCAACGACTAAGTCCTCTTGCTAGTACATCTGACGTGTTAATTCCACGATAGTTGGCACCCACCGTGGGGCTATCGCACGATGGTTTCAAGTTCTTAAAGGGCAACTTTGAAGGACTCAAGGGATACGCGGTTGGCCGAATGACCAAGAGTCGTCCCGGCAAGCTCTACATGTACAACGCAGGATGGGGCACCAAGGTCGGCTAAATTGACTACGGGTACCGGGTCCCCTTTCGCGGAATTCACGTTTTCATCAGCAAGATCGGCGAACCGGGCCCTGAGCTCGTAATCTCCACCGACCTCGTCGAGATGGCTCAGCATGCGAGTCCTGCCCGGGTTCAGCCTGCCGTGAAGCGTGCGTTTGTAGGATTCATCCATGGTGCAGGATCTGAATCGGTGTCGAACCGGTGAGTCATTGTACGAATTGCAAGACAGATGGATTGGGGGCTGTTCCGATGGCGACAGTATTCCGGACCACTTTGAACCGCCGAACCGGGTTACAATCTTCATTGCCGGTACACAACCCACGTTGGAATCTTCATCTGCAGCAGCAATGATTTCCGGATCAGCAGCCGGGGCAGGAGGCCCTGCGCGCCGGCCGGCTCAAGTTCTTTCTGGTTTGTTGGATGCTTGGACGACATTGCTAACTGTGATAGTTACCCCGGAGACTCAGGATCAACATAACGTGGAGGTTACAAAACTTAGGGATCAGATAACTCAGGCCAAGGAGGACTTGGCGGCTGAGGAAGCCAGGATGACTAAAGAACGGGCCGCTTTAGACGCCCAGTCACAGCAGATCCAGGCGCAGAATTACCGGCTTATATTGGATCAGAACGCGTCAAACGAAGTGCTGAGGAGGAGGCACCAATCTCATCTGCCGCCGGTTTACGAAGGAATGAATCTCTTCAATACACTAGGGGCCGGGCCAAGTGATCCGGCAGCAGTAAACCGGACTGAGGCACCTGGGACCGGAGCTCTGGGTCAGCCACGGGTGATGGACACATCTTGACGGACGGATAACCCGCCGCAATACATACCAACGCTGCCAGGTCACTTCTCTAGCCCTTTGGATAACATGATTGCCGCGGCGTCTTGTTTGGCAGCTATTCCGATCGAGGGTGACACTAGCGGTGGTTGAAACACGACGGGCTAGTGTTCTTCTTCAAACCGCCATGGTGCAATAGCAGGCTTATTCATATAGTCGAGACATGATACATTCAACACCCCGTCCGAGCAAGAGTTACAGCAGGCACATTGACGAACCGGCTATGTCAAGCAGTGCACGGCACCGTGACCCTCCTAGAGGGCCTAATCCGGCGCGCGGTGGTATGAATGCTCAGGATGTGGTAAACAATGGCAGAGCCCGACGAGAGGCAGAGTTAGCGGCACAGTTGGTAGCTTAGTACCCAAATCATCAACCCGCTCTGGTTCAACCAGCGGCATCAGTTGAACGTGGATTGGCTTTTAGCTCTTGGGGAGTGCCGTGCCTCACCCCGGCTCTATGTAATGTGCGGCTACCCAAGGATTTCAAGGGTCCGCGTAAGGTGCCTAATTATACCGCCGATCAACCCCCCGAGGCGTGGGTTGAAAGTTATGAGATGGCAATGGAGATGCTGGATGTGGATGAAGCGGCATGTGCAAAGTAATTCACCATGATGTTAGACAGAACGACTCGCACCTGGCTGAAGAGTCTGCCCGTTAACTCGATCAGTTCATGGGACGAGTTGAAGGCTCAGTTTATAGTGAATTTCAAGGATACGTTCAAACAACCCATGTCCATTGTGGATCTGGCTACTTGTGTCCAAGGAGAGAACAAATGAACAACTCATTGGGTGCGCCGGGTTTCGGAAATCTTGCATTCATCGGACCGCATCAATGCTGATTCGGCGATTATAACGTTGGAGGGCAATTGCCGGTTTAAGTCGCTGAAGATGAAATTGGGACGGCTCAAGCCTCATTGCAATGATATGGGAACGCTCATGGCAGCTCTGGTTAAGTATGCTAATTCTGATAACACCAAGGATCCCGAGTCTGATGAAGAGAAGTTGGAGAAGGGAAAGAAAAATGTCGGCGCAAAAGGACAGCATAACTAGACTGGCCATGGGAATAACGGTAAGCGCAAGGCAGACAACAATTCTGATTTTGTGGCTAACACCACTATTCAGGGCAATAATCAGCGCCGTAAGGATAAACCGCCCCCGTGGGGTGGAGGATCAGGGATGAATCTAGAGCGTATGTTGAACCAGCCTTGCCCAAAGCACGGGATGCAAGAAAAACCGGCTACGCATTTATGGAAAGATTGCTTCATTATGTGAGAGTTCAAAATTTT
The DNA here is from genome assembly GCF_018294505.1 of Triticum aestivum. NCBI lineage: Eukaryota > Viridiplantae > Streptophyta > Magnoliopsida > Poales > Poaceae > Triticum > Triticum aestivum. The sequence goes on along the minus strand of NC_057810.1, from coordinate 379,442,131 downwards.
AGACCTCTTCCGGTATGATCATGGACCGTCCGGCGGATCAGGACCCGGGTTTCACGGACCGGGTTATGGTGGGGGTAATTCCGGTTCAGGTTTTGAGGGTAACCATGGTGGACAGGGCAATCAAGGCAATCAGAGCAACCAAGGTGGTTATAATCAGCAGGGGAATCAGCAACAGCAGCAGTCGGGTTATCAGAGGAACCCGAAGCAGTTAAATGGTGGACAGTATCATGTCTTCACTACTAGTCTGTGCAAGCGCGATCAGAAGCTCCATAAAAGGGCAGTAAACTCTGTTGAACCGGCGGTGCCCCATTATCTGCGCTGGTCTGAATAGCCTATTGTGTGGAGTCGGGAGGATCATCCACCCCGGGTTGATAATTCTGGTCATCTAGCATTGGTGGTTGTCGGATTTCAGGTTCCGGCAGACCCTTGAGGTTCGAACACTGGGGTGCGCGCGGAGATTCAACCCTCTACCGACTCGCTCCTCGCCGAATCGCTAGGACCTAAACTTCCAAACTTAACAGCACAAGAGACACAAGATTTATACAGGTTCAGGCCACCATTGTGGTGTAATACCCTACTCCGGTGTGTGGTGTGTTGGATTGCCTCTTGGGCTTGATGATGAACAATACAAAGCAGAACAGCCTCGCGAGGGTCTGTTCTTGGCTGGTACGATGAACTGCTAGGAGGGGTTCAATCGGTCTATCTACTAGTTTCTTGATGAAGATCCAGATGCCTCTACCCCAGGGGTGGCTAGTCCTATTTATAGGCAAAGGCCCTGGGCCTCTTCCCAAATATTGAACGGGAAGGGAGCCAACAATTGGCCATTTTGAATGGGAACAGCGGGTACACTTATCCTGACTAAAGTTGGTCCTTGCCTGTTAAAGGCTCTGGTGATGACGCCGGCTTGGGCTCCACAATGACTTCCTTCCTGCTGTTGGTCTGGTCTTGGTCTTGTTGCACCGAAATGGATGCCTTTGCTTGATACTCTCGCCTGCGCTTGCTCCCTTTGCACCAAAGAGGAAAGGAGGACACTGCGCAGGCTGGCGCCCGACTGGCGCCCTTCGTCGTCATGGCTTGCGTCATGGGCACCTCGCAAGGTACCCTGCCTTGAACTCTCCGCCTCCTCATGAGCCTGCCTGATGAGGCCGTGCCTGAGGAAGCTCCTTGTCGCCCGCCCCGCGAGGCTTGGTCCCTCGCGAGGGTCATGAGCTTGCGTTGATGAAGATGGGTTGTGCTGGGCCTCCTTCGAGCCACGTCACAGGCCACAGGCAGGCAAGTCTGGGGACCCCCGTTCCCAGAACGCCGACAGTAGCCCCCGGGCCCATGGCGCGCCCGAACTTGGCCGAGCAGAGAGGCGAAAGGGCAAGTGCGAAGCGTCGCGGGCCCTAATAGCCTGCGGCCTTGGGCACCACGTGGCGGTTGATTGGACGTTTGCGGCACTGCTTCCCCACGACGCCTCGGTAACCGCTCAGATTCGACAAGTCCCTGCATGCAAAGAGGGTCATGATTACCGGTGATCGTGGAGGCCGACGGTTGGTCTTCGCCGGCTATAAGTACGGAACGGTGCACGCCCTTCCAATCTATCCTTCTGCTTCTCCTCCTTCTTGCTCCGTCTTGCTGCAATGGCTCCGATTCGCCGGTTCTCCGCGGAAGAGAAGGGAAAGGCTCCCCAAGAGGATCCTGATCCGCTTCCCCCGAAGAAGCGGCTTGCTCTCTGGTGTCCGGGCGAGGACACTCGCCAGGAAGCGTCAAGACCCTGGTGTGAGCGGCCGCCACCAGGGTTCCCTCTTCCCTTGTACGCGCACACCGGCGGCTCTGAAGGAGTCGGCGCCGAACGCCTCGAGCGGCGCCACCGACGACGT